>NC_057934.1:71446349-71603849 GCF_018555375.3 Anguilla rostrata
TCATTACCGGGTGAATGCGAACGGGGTGTGATCCAGGTGGGGTGCAGATTGCACCCCCTCAGCCACCATTTGGATGTAATTATGTGTATTATGGGATGTCCATGCAGGGGAGGCTGCCCCTTAGATACCAGCTGCCTGATGTTTGCGCTATAGAGACATCAGGGCATGTGGATTTGCTGTGTGCTTCTGGGGGGGGGGAAAGAAGCCAGTGTCATTGCTTATTACAGCCAGCAGAGTCTGTTTTGGGAAAATAATGCTGGGTGGCAAACTTTGTGACTTCAGATTTCCAGAGTTCCCAGATGAACAGGCATTTTTGTGCAGTAGCGGTGAAAGTTTTCTTTTTCTTTTTTAAAATGGAAAATCTTTTAAATTTAAAAGATTTTCCATTTCAACACTGTCCACATTAATTCTGCGATGACACTGAAGGTCCATGATGATCCCATCTGACCTTAAAAATGGACTGAATACTTACCAGTTCATGAAAGGATGTTTAGACAAAAAAATATCAGTAAGGATGATATTACTCATCAGGGTGCGACAAAAAAAACTTTCTTATGGATGTGAAAAACAGGTAAGAAATGGAAGGTAGGTAAGAGATGGGAAACAGGCAAGAGATGGACGTACGGTAGTCCTGAGAAGCAGACCAATCAAGCCAAACTGCAGAGGACAAATGTGCTTTAAAGCATGTGTTCACCTGTGTGTATATGTGTGAGTGTGTGTGCATGTGCATGTGTGTGCATACGTGTGTGTGTGTGTGTGAATGTGTGCATGCATGCGTGTGTGTGTGTGTGTGTGTGTGTGAATGTGTGCATGTGTGTGTGAGTGCATGTGTGAACGATCTCGCTTAAAACACAGCCATCACATTCCCATTACCCATGATGCATTGCTCTGATCAGGCCGCAACACTAACGCGTTTCACTAACGCGGTTATTTTCCTCACGTGCTCAGCGCGTCATTATTATCCCAAAGCGCGTCGACGCCTGTCGCTGCTGCTCAAACCTGCTGTTTCAGCTCGTTCAGGTACAAAAAAAAAAGCTATGGAGAAAAGAAAGATCATTTCATTTTTTTTTGTTCCTCCATTTTAATGGCTATAATAAACCCCCCCCCCCTTTCCTGTCTGTTCCAAACTCCTCACGTTTAACTCACTTTTTTTTTTTAATTTTTTTTTTTTAAGACACACGGGGCATGCGCCAGCTCAGGAAGGACAGTTCCCCAAATAGCTCGGCCCCAGACGGTCAGGTAGCAGTCAGCCCTCCATCAAGCAGCAGTCTAAAAGCGGCGAACCGCGTTCCTCCAATCAGAGCCGGCCCTCAGCTCCGCGGGCAGCGGATCACTCTCCGGTATCCACGGCAACGTGTTCGTAAAACCAGGAAGTGAAGTAGTGGAAGCCCTCCGCACGCGCTCACGAGAACAAGGCCCATTCAGTCTCAGAGAAGATCGGTTTTCTGTAGCGATCGCATTTCAGGAAGAAAAAAACAGAGAAACGGTGTACAGAACTAAACTGGCAGCATGAGTGGTGAAAGGCTCAGCTCAGACCTGCACTGTGCTGCTATTTAACCCTTTGAAGAGCAGGTTCTTTTGAATGTTTTTTTTTTTCCAGCAGTGTTCTAGAACTCCATCACTATCAGTCACCAGTTGCGATTGTGACATCAGCATTAGAGTGTTCACTTACTGTAAGAACATTCTAATCAGATATTTGTGATCCCACTCCTTAAGAGGTTAATAAACCTATTTGTTTACCTGTTAGAGGTGCTGGGTAGTGGACTAGTTACCTGTTGCATGATGGGTGGTCGATTGTTTTCCTACTGGCGGTGCTGGGTAGTGGACTGGTTACCTGTTGGATGCTGGGTAGTGGATTGTTTTCTTGGTAGAGGTGATTGGTAGAGGATTGGTTACCTGTTGGATGCTGGGTAGTGTACTGGTTAGCTGTTGATGCTGGGTAGTGCTGTCCTGGTTATTCATCTGACCAATAACATTTCTGAAAATGCTGTGCTGACTCGTTTTAGAGATCACATTAAAAAGTGGCATAGAGAGGTGAGGCTTGGTATCGTCATGGCTCCCTACATAAAGGAGCTGTGTAGCATAGTGGGTAGTGAACTGGGCGCGTAACTCAGAGGGTACTGGCTAAATTAACGGTAAGCTTATGTGAATTAGCTGGTAGTTTTTTATATGCACATGCTTATAGTTATAGCTAATAGATTTTTTTTTTTTCTTACGTAATTAAGAACGGCAATTTAATGAGTCTCGGAGTAACTGAATTAAGGCTGTCGCAGCCGGTGAACGACATCGTCCAGACGTGAGCCGTGTACGGCCCACAGCCTGAGCGCGCACTTGGAGACGGCGCTTTCACGGGCCTGCCGTGTCCCCCTCCCGCTTCCCAGAGGGGAACACATGGCCCTCATTGTTCAAGCGGGTCAAGTGCCGAGAATACCAAACTTAAGAGCCCTGTAACGCAAACAGATCTCGGGGTAATATTTTTCTTTTTTTTTTTGTCGTGTTCGAACCTCAGGGGCCGTTTATTTGGACAGCCTCAGCTCGCCGCGGCTCGCCCGAGCGCAGCCGATGGGTATCGCCGGCGCGGGGGAAGAAGGCGAGGCGGACTTCGCCTCCAAAAAGCACATTACGATGCCTATCGGCCTGCATCTAAGGTCAACAAACAGGGTGCCTGACCGGCGAGGTAGAATGCTGTAATGCAGCTGGAGCCGCGCAGAGCAGGCGCAGTCCGCAGGGCGCATGTCCTGCAGCGGAACGCAGCCCTCCTCAGCCCGCTCCACAGAGGAGCGCAGTCCACACGGCGCATGTCCTGCAGCGGAACGCAGCCCTCCTCAGCCCGCTCCACAGGGGAGCACAGTCCGCACGCGCATTCTGCAGGAGAGCCCCCAGCCGTTCCACAAGGTACAGTCCGCAGTGGCGCATGTCTGCGGCGGAGCGTGCGCCTCAGCGTCCAGGGAGGGTGCACGGCGCATGCTGTCAGGACGCAGCTCTGCCGCCCCAGGAGCAGTCCGACGGCGATGTGCGGCCAGCCTCTCACTCCAGGGGAGCGCCGGCGATGTCCTGAGGGTGCAGCCTCTCAGCCGCTCACAGGGGCGCGGTCCGGCGCGCGAAGAGCTTTGCCCAGGTTCTCGCAGTGGGCGCCATGCGTGTTCGGAGGGGTGCGGCCGATGCGTGTTCGGAGGGGTGCGGCCGATGCGTATTCGGAGGGGTGCGGCCGATGCGTGTTCGGAGGGGTGCGGCCGATGACATCGGACGGGAGCGTGCGGCTGACCTTTCAGGACCGAGGGGGAAACTGCGCTGAGGAAACAGAAAATGCTAATGGGGCTGGGCGCCTGTGCCAGGCCCAAAGACAGGACCCCGTGTGTGTGTGTAAGCGTGTGTGTGTAAGCGTGTGTCTGTGTGTCTGTGTGTATGTTTGCGTATGTGCGTGTGTCTGTGTGTGTATCTGTGTGTGTGTGTGTGTGTGTAAGCGTGTGTGTGTGTGCGTGTGTCTGTCTGTGTGTGTCTGTGTGTGTGTGTGTGTGTGTGAGCGTGTGTCTGTGTGTCTGTGTGTATGTTTGCGTATGTGCGTGTGTCTGTGTGTGTATCTGTGTGTGTGTGTATCTGTGTGTGTCTGTGTGTGTGTGTGTGCGTGTGTCTGTCTGTGTGTGTGTGTGTGTGTAAGCGTGTGTGTGTGTGTGTCTGTGTGTGCCTGTGTATGTTTGTGTGTGTGTGTGCATACGTATGCATGCGTGTGTGTATGCATGCATGTGTGTCTGTGTCTGTCTGTCTGTCTGTGTGTATGCTTGTGTTGAGTTTGTGTGTGCATGCTTGCATGTGTGTGTCCGTGCGTGCTGCTTGTGTGTGTATCTGTGTGTGTATGTGTATGCGTGCGTGTGTGAATGCGTGCTGCGTGTGTGTGTGTGTGTGTGCGTGGGCTGGCAGCTTTATCCTGGTGAGATCTCCAAACCAAAGGAAGGGGGAAAGGAACCCCTGGTGAAACTCTTTTGGCCCTGTCCCGTCCCATCCCGTGGTCTGGAGCTCTGTGATTGGCCAAAGGGGTTGTGCAGTAAAATAGCGTCTGCGTTGCTAAGGAACCGTGACGCTGAGAGTCAGGAGGTTCTGGCGTGAAAACGTTTGTGTTTTGCGCTGTACGCAGGAAGTACAAATACACGACCATTCATCGTTCAGCCTCCGAGTATCACCGGGACCGTGACGGGTTATGAATGCTTCCATTTATTATCAGCGTGAACCTGGGAATTCCTACCCGATTATTATAATCACGGAAAGCAGAACCAAAACCAGGCAAACGGTCACTTCAGCAAAGTGTGCGGGGCTGGCTGGGCTGGGCAGGGTGCGTTGTGTTTGGATAGCGCCTCTCCTTCCCGTCCCAGGATCTCAAAGTGGTTTGGGAGTTAACGGGTGTAGTGGGGGGGGGTGGGGGGGGTGATGCAGGTAGCACACACCTAGGTGCTGATTGTACACAGGAGGACTTTAACACCAGGATACTCACCACACCTCCTCCTGTCTGTCAGGCCCCTGTCATACTGCCACATCACCACAGGGGGCGATGTATCCTTTGCCAAAGCACCTTACGCCAGATGCAAGTTCATGCTTTGCTGTTTTTTTTTTTTGTGTGACATTCCGATAAAATTGGTCTGGAGTGGCGTTGAGTGAGCTTCTTCAGTCTCTGCATGAGGATCCCACCTCTCTGCCTCTCTCTTTCTCTTATTCCTTTCCCTCTCTCACTCTCTCTGTGTCTTTCTTTCTTTCCCTCTCTCATCCATGTGCTCTCTTCCTCTCTCTCTTCCTCTTTTTCTCAGCTTTTCTCTCACCTATCTCCCCCCTCTCTCTCCTTGCATTCCTCTCTGGCTCTCTCTCTCTCTCTCTTTCTCTCTCTGTCTCTCCCCCACTCTCTCTCTCCCTCTCTCTCTGTCTCTCCCCCACTCTCTCTCTCCCTCTCTCTCTGTCTCTCCCTCTTTCTTTCTCTCTCTGTCTCTCCCCCACTCTCTCTCTCCCTCTCTCTCTCTCTGTGCTTAAGGGTCCGGACAGCCCTTCTCTGTAATGTAAATAGCTCTCTGAGGCTGGCTGTGGATGGTAGGGAAGTGAAATTGGTTCCAGAGCTCCTGACACCCTCTACCCGCCCCCCCACCCCATAACCCCCCCCCCCCCCCCTTCCCCCTAGAATAACACGGACACCGCTCGCGCCCCTCGCCAGACGTCTCAGAGAGTCCGGTCCACGTTCCCAATTAGGGGCAGGACTTTGATATTAAACAAATGTGACGGAAGTTATACCCCCCCCCCCACTCCTCTCCCCACCCCACCCCCCACCACCCCCCCCCACCCCCAACAGAAGTCGCCGGACCCATTTTCCGTTATTACCGTTTAGCTCAATGTTTCTGCTCTTTCTGTCTGCCGCGATGGAGTGAAATTCACAGCGATGTCCGCGCTATAAAGCTTAACTGGAGAACGCCGCCTCGCAAACAAACAAGAAAAACGGTCACCGCAAGTCTGCTGGAAGTAAGGGGGGGGGGGGGGGGGGGGGGGGGGTTAGCTACTTTTTAAACGTGACTGTGTGTGTCGGGTTCCATACCTCCCAGGGCCGGATCCGCATTCTCGTCAGTTTTCAAAAGACACCCCTACCAGCCCCCCCCCCCCCCATCACCCCCCATCACCCCCTACAACCTCCAATGCCCCCAGGTCGACGGGATGAGCAGGGATGTGTTACACTTGGGTCCAGACGTTCAAAGACACCCAATCAGCCCCCCCCCCCCCATCACCCCCACACCCCACAACCCCATGCCCAGGCAGACGGATGAGCAGGAGGTACACTGGCCAGAGGCTGCAATGGAGCAATCAGCCCCCCCAAACACACGACAGAAGAGATGACGAAGGAGAGACAGAGAGAGATGAGAGGGGAGAATGAGAGAGAGAGACAGAGAGAGAGTGAGGGGAAGGGAGAGGGGAAGAATGAGAGAGAGAGGGAGAGAAACAGGTAGGGAGTGGGAGAGAGAGAAAGTGAGAGAGACAGAGAGAGACAGAGAGAGAGAGAGAGAGGGAGAGACACAGGTAGGGAGTGGGAGAGAGAGAGAGAGAGGGAGACAGAGAGAGAGAGTGAGAGAGACAGAGAGAGAGGGAGATAGACAGGTAGGGAGTGGGAGAGAGAGAAAGTGAGAGAGAGAGAGAGGGAGAGAGACAGGTAGGGAGTGGGAGAGACAGATGGACAGGGGGACAGAGAGAGAGTGAGAGATGGGGGGGGGGCACTTGTACACCTGTTCCTCATCGTCCGCCCCCCCATAGGGGCGAGCTGCAGGTAGCCTGGGCCTGAGGGCCTGAGCTCTCATCACAAACACATGGAGTTATTTACAGCCTGAGGGGGGTTATCACCCCACTAACCCCCCCCCCAACACATACATACACACACACACACACATACATACACACACACACACACACACATACACACACACATACATACACACACACACACACACAAACACACACACACACACTCACACACAGACAATACACTCACACACACATACATACACATGTTCATTTTCCCTCCTGCTCAGACTCTACAGAGAGGAACCAACCTGTTTCAGGCTCTGTGAGCCACTGACTTAGAACTCAATTATGCAGCAGGACTTTTTTTGCATCTTATAAACCCAACATGGCATTGAGAAAGAGCTAAACATAATAGCAATAATGACTAAAACAACGCTAAGTTACACACTATTACTAGAATAGGATAATAGCCCCAAGAAATTACCCATCTGTACATACATACTGCGGATTATTCATATTATAGACGGATGGATGGATGGATAGAAGGATGGATGGACAGGAGGATGGGTGGATGGATGGATGGATGGATGGATGGACAGATGGATGGGTGGAGAGGGAAAGCAGAAAAAAGATAGATGTGGAACCCACAGCAGGGGCTGTCCCACACTCCTCAGCTCCATCTCTTTTATAAGACCAGACAAGAGGAATTTGGGGAAACTCCTTAAACCCCCCCACCTTCACCTCCATCCCTCCCTCCCTCTCTCCAGATACATAATCTTAAACACCACATTCTTTATGCCCTATAATATGATTATGCTATTCTGATGAATTAGGAGAAATTTTCTTGAAGCGAACTTTAACTCTTCCCCCCACCCTTTAGCCTAAATGGGTTTTGTCCGAGATCCAAGAGGAAAGGAAAAGAAAAGCAAGGCTGTTTGTGGGGCTCAGTGGGGCGCAGGGCGGCGAGGTTGGGGTGGGGGTGGTGGGGTGTAATGGTTATTCAGAGCTCTGACCCCCTCCCCTAACCCACTGCTGGCCACCCGCCAGACCCCCCTCCCAGCCACACCGCGCTCCCCAGCCCCACTGGGGGGCCGGTAATGGGGCTTCAGCATCACGATAACCGGGCCAGAGATTACCCCGATAACATCGCATGATGAATTCCAATAACGTCTACGTTCGGGAGCGCGATAGCGCATTTGGAGAGGTCAGACGCGTGAGGGGACGGCGAGCTTTGGCGTCACGATAACTGGGCCACAGTTATCCTAATAAAGTTTAATGAATTTGAATAATGTCCACAAGGAGGGCGCTAACGGGCTTGAGCGGTCAGCCTGAGCACGTGTGCTGTGGTGCCGATGAGTACCCGTGCACATACGAGCCTTCTGTCTGCAAACCTTACACATACGAGCCTTCTGTCTGCAAACCTTACTCATACGAGCCTTCAGTCTGCAAGCCTTACTCATACGAGCCTTCAGTCTGCAAGCCTTACTCATACGAGCCTTCAGTCTGCAAGCCTTACTCATACGAGCCTTCTGTCTGCAAGCCTTACTCATACGAGCCTTCAGGCTGCAAGCCTTACTCATACGAGCCACCTTCAGTCTGCAAGCCTTACTCATACGAGCCACCTTCAGTCTGCAGGCCTTACTCATACGAGCCTTCTGTCTGCAAACCTTACTCATACGAGCCTTCAGTCTGCAAGCCTTACTCATACGAGCCACCTTCAGTCTGCAGGCCTTACTCATACGAGCCTTCAGTCTGCAAGCCTTACTCATACGAGCCTTCAGTCTGCAAGCCTTACTCATACGAGCCTTCAGTCTGCAAGCCTTACTCATACGAGCCTTCAGTCTGCAAACCTTACTCATACGAGCCTTCAGTCTGCAGGCCTTACTCATACGAGCCTTCAGTCTGCAGGCCTTACTCATACGAGCCTTCAGTCTGCAAGCCTTACTCATACGAGCCTTCAGTCTGCAGGCCTTACACATACGAGCCACCTTCAGTCTGCAAGCCTTACTCATACGAGCCTTCAGTCTGCAAGCCTTACTCATACGAGCCACCTTCTGTCTGCGAGCGCTCTCATTCTTCTCTGACTTGGTGTGGTAGCCTACTGTGCGTGTCCGTTTTGTTTCGTATAACTACCTCTGCCAAGGGTAGGGTCATGTAACGATGTCCGTCTGGCCGTCTGAAATATCTGGAAACGCGCCGCCGCCAGGCCGAACTTTAACGTTGCGATCGACATCTCGAAAAGTGAGCAATTTGCCACGACGTTCTCCTGCGCACACTCATGTTCACAAGAGGAAGAAACTTATTGATTTTGGTGACCTCATGACCTTTCCTCTAGCGCCACCGTCAGGCCAAACATATATCAAAAATGTAAGGACTGGATTTCCAAGACATTGGCTGCACATTCATGTGAGGGGAGGTCTTTTTTTTTGTCCTAGCAGTGGCCTGCACTACTGAATGCATTCTTTCTTGTCACATCTGTCTTTGCATGTCAATCAACAAGTTTTGCAGTCTCCAGTATTGCCTGTGTTTAAAGAATATCAGTAATACTTCAAGTAAAATACATACTGAAAGACATACTGTGCATAACTGTGTGCTGTTCTGGAAACTTGTCACTGGCCCTCAAACTCCACAGACCCTCAAAATCCAGGGACCCTCAAACTGTAGGGATCCTCAAACTGCAGGGGCCCTCAAAATCCAGGGACCCTCAAATTGTAGGGATTCTCAAACTGCAGGGCCCTCAGAATCCAGGGACCCTCAAACTGTAGGGATCCTCAAACTGCAGGGGCCCTCAAACTGTAGGTATCCTCAAACTGCAGGGGACCTCAAACTCCAGGGACCCTCAAACTGTAGGGATCCTCAAACTGCAGGGGCCCTCAAACTCCAGGGACCCTCAAACTGTAGGGATCCTCAAACTGCAGGGGCCCTCAAAATCCAGGGACCCTCTAACTGTAGGGATCCTCAAACTGCAGGGGACCTCAAACTCCAGGGACCCTCAAACTGTAGGGATCCTCAAACTCCCGGGGCCCTCAAACTCCAGGGACCCTCAGATGACAGGGGGCCTGTGGCTGAGTCTCCTGGCATAGGATGGGGAACTCATCTGCCAAATTTCTGCTTATGTGGGCGGGGGGTGGGGTGGGGGGGAGCAGGTACAGTTCCCTCCAATATGCGTTTACGATCTGCAGACCCCCCTCTCATTTTGTTTTGGGGGGGGGGGTCTCAGTCTGGAGTACGGCTGCACATGGAGCCACTCTCTCCCCTCACACAGGCGCTCAGCTGAGGGGAGATACAGCAGCGCAGCGTAATGTTTAGGGAAGCAGACCTGTAGCTCGGAGGTTGCTGGTTCAATTCCCAGGTGGGGCTGCTGGCCATTGTTCCCTTGAGTGACTGTGCCTTCAGTAAATATCCTGATGAGTAAATGTTATCGCTTCTGTGAGAATTACAGCATCTGCTAAGTGACTGTAGTGTAATGTAATACAAGCTGTGTGAGTTATGTGTATTGGTGAGTGTGAGTGCGTATTTGTGTGTGTGTCGATGAATAGGTGTGTGTGTATGTGTGTGTGCATTAGGGTGGTGACTGCTCACACTGAAGCTAGCCAGACTCCTAGTGTTATGTGCGAGAGCGTTCCTCCCTGTGTGCTGTGCCTATTGCACAACCCACGCCCCCCCCCGCACTCTGCTGCCCAGACAGAGACAGACCAGGTGCGATTAGAGTGGGGGGTGGAGCGGGGGGGGGGGTTTGTACATGTGCGACATGTTGATCCCCCAGCCTTTATGCCCCCATTATGGACTTACCTTTTCTAAGGTTAGATACTGGAGTTTGTCACAGTCAAGAAAAACTGGCCATTTAATAAATCTTTCATTTCTGGGTTTCTCCCAATTTAACCCCCCCACTCGCCCACCCCCTCACTCGCCACCCCCACCCCCGACCACACGCCTCATTCTCTGGTAACCGTTGCCATGTGTTTAATATTACATGTAATCTTTTCCATGGATCTGTGGGGAGCACGGCGCTCTTTACCCGAAAAAACTAAATACCGCTTCTCTGAGTCCCACAGCACAGCCGGCTCAGCCAGGGATTAACGGGGCAGCGGTGAGCACTGACCGTGAGCACTGACACAGTCTCTGTGTGCAGCGGTGAGCACTGACAGTGAGCACTGACACAGTCTCTGTGTGCAGCGGTGAGCACTGACACAGTCTCTGTGTGCAGTGGTGAACACTGACAGTGAGCACTGACAGTCTCTGTGTGCAGCGGTGAGCACTGACACAGTCTCTGTGTGCAGCAGTCAGCACTGACCGTGAGCACTGACACAGTCTCTGTGTGCAGCGGTCAGCACTGACCATGAGCACTGACACAGTCTCTGTGTGCAGCGGTGAGCACTGACACAGTCTCTGTGTGCAGCAGTAAGCACTGACAGTGAGCACTGACACAGTCTCTGTGTGCAGCGGTGAGCACTGACCATGAGCACTGACACAGTCTCTGTGTGCAGTGGTGAGCACTGACACAGTCTCTGTGTGCAGCGGTGAGCACTGACCGTGAGCACTGACACAGTCTCTGTGTGCAGTGGTGAGCTTTAACAATGAGCACTGACACAGTCTCTGTGTGCAGCAGTCAGCACTAACAATGAGCACTGACACAGTCTCTGTGTGCAGCGGTGAGCACTGACACAGTCTCTGTGTGCAGCAGTCAGCACTGACAGTGAGCACTGACACAGTCTCTGTGTGCAGCGGTGAGCACTGACAGTGAGCACTGACACAGTCTCTGTGTGCAGCGGTGAGCACTGACCGTGAGCACTGACACAGTCTCTGTGTGCAGCGGTGAGCACTGACAGTGAGCACTGACACAGTCTCTGTGTGCAGCGGTGAGCACTGACCGTGAGCACTGACACAGTCTCTGTGTGCAGCAGTGAGCACTGACACAGTCTGTGTGCAGCAGTGAGCACTGACAGTGAGCACAGACACAATCTCAGTGTGCAGCAGTCAGTACTGACAGTGAGCACTGACACAGTCTCTGTTTGCAGCGGTGAGCACTGACCGTGAGCACTGACACAGTCTCCGTGCGTGATTCTTTGTGTGTGTGTGTGTCTGTGCATGCGTGTGTATGTGCGTGTGTATGTTTGTGTGTGTCTGTGCATGCGTGTGTATATGCGTGCGTGTCTGTGTGCATGTGTGTCTGTGCATGCGTGTGTATGTGCATGTGTGTCTGTGCATGCGTGTGTATGTGCATGTGTTTCTGTGTTTGTGTGTTTGCCTGTGCATGCATGTGTATGTGCGTGTGTGTTTGTGTGAGTGTGTGTGTGTGTTGTACTGCTGCCATAATTAAGCTAGCTTGTTTTTCCTGTTTTTGTTGTGTTTTTCTAGAATCAGCCGGTAACATCTCCGCCATCTCTCCGTCTTCGCCAGAGCCAGCTCATTACCATGACAACAAGCGCCAGGCACTGACACAGCTGCGTGGAGGCCAGGGGGGGCCCGGTACCCAGAGTTGGGGTGGGGGGGAGATGGGGCAGCTGGAGGTGAGCAGATTTCAGAGCTGATTTTTCAGCTTAAAAAAACAATTTTTGAAAATCAATTGAAATTCAAGTAATTAATGGGGGGGAAAAACCCAAGGGACATTTTTGAATTCATGAATTGAATTCCAAATTCACGTTGTGAATTGAAATGTATTTGAGCCCACATCCATTTGGGAGTAGTGGGAGGGGCTGGGAGGAACCACACCACAGGCTGGGAATCGTGGGGTTGGAGGGGGGGGGGTGTGGGTACGTTAGGAGGGGTGCAATTTTAGGTTGTAGTTTGGAAAAGGGGACTAATGGGATAAGATGGGGGTCTAGCTGGAGCTGGAGGCCCATCAGGGCTTTGTCCGCCCCCCCACCCCCCTCCATGCAGCTGGCTGGGATGCCCGCATGCCCTCTGAATAGATCAACCCCCCACCCCCCCACCCGCCACCCCCACCAGAGTCACAACAACAACCCCCCCACCACCCCAGCCCCTGCCGTGCCAACAGGGCACCAGGCACATGCCCCCTGATTTAACAGCACTAAATGACAGCCATTGTTCTCTCCCCTCCCCCCATGCTCTTAGCTGAACATTCTAATGCTGATGTCACAATCACTACTGGTGTCTGAAAGCAACAGCGTTCTAGAACAATGCCATAGAATTTTGGAAGAAACTTTCTAAAAGGTCTACTTTTCAAAAGGTTAATAGATATCATAGGGGATTCAGGGTGATGGATTGACATACTAAATTGATATAGCACCTTTCATCAACTCACATCAAAGCACTTTATAAAGGGGGGGGGCATGGAAACTCATACAGGTGTTGTGTGGATTACGCTGGTCACACTCCTGCTCATCTGTTAGCATGAGTAAGCAGATGTTCACACTCCTGCTCATCTGTTAGCATGAGTAAGCAGATTGCACTGTTCATACTCAGCTTGTCTGTTAGCATGAATAAGCAGATTACACTGTTCACACTCCTGCTGATCTGTTACCATGAGTAAGCAGATTACACTGTTCATACTCAGCTTGTCTGTTAGCATGAATAAGCAGATTACACTGTTCACACTCCTGCTGATCTGTTACCATGAGTAAGCAGATTACACTGTTCATACTCAGCTTGTCCGCACGTATAAGCAGGTCCGCACACCGTGGCAACTTTTCCCCAGATCAAATGCCTTGTCTGAGGGCGGGACGCTGCTGGCAGCCTGGGGTGTGGTCATGAATAATTTTGGGGGGCGTGGAGCGTGTGGGCAAGGTCTGCTGTGAAAAGTCCCCTGTGTACAGAAAATAATTTTCCATGACACACGGACCACTTAATGCACCTCACCAAAACACTCTCGCTGCCCAAAAGGGTGCAGACGGTTTTTCACTTTTTTAAAAAATGTTGATTTTGATTGTGATTGAACTTGACAGAGGTCGTTTTTTCCCCCCAGTCTTCTCAAACGGCCAGTCTGCAGTTATGTAAAGGCTCGGTAATGAAAACATGGCCGCTGACATCCGTGTGCATTAAGGCTGCACTTAGGCTACTTGGGCCATGATTACTGTTGGTTTTGAGACATGCGGCCTGCATGGGAACTCATCTACATTCATGAATACGTTTATTTGAGTGCAGGACAGGACGGACTGCACTGCATGCGGTCCTATAGCTGAGCCCTTTCTAACCTGAAACGCCAACAGCAGCAAAAGTTCTAGGCCTTCTGCTGGACCATACCCACGCCGACACAACAGAGCTACCCAACGCTGACCCAACACAGCTACCCACCGCTGGCACAACAGAGCTACCCAACGCTGACCCAACAGAGCTACCCAACGCTGACCCAACAGAGCTACCCAACGCTGACCCAACAGAGCTACCCACCACTGACACAACATAGCTACCTAATGCTGACCCAACACAGTTACCCAACGCTGACCCAACAGAGCTACCCAATGCTGACCCAAACGAGCAACCCAACACTGACCCAACAGAGTTACCCAACGCTGACCCAACAGAGCTACCCAATGCTGACCCAACAGATCTACCGAACGCTGACCCAACAGAGCTACCTAACGCTGACCCAACAGAGCTACCTAATGCTGACCCAACAGAGCTACCTAATGCTGACCCAACAGAGCTACCTAATGAAGACCCAACAGAACCAGCCAATATTGACCCAACAAAATCTTTGCACAGATCCAAAAGAACCACTATTCCCACATATACATAAATATACAGTATATGCACAAGCACGCACACACACATACTCACATTGTACACAATTATGCATATATGCGCACAGACTTGCATGCATTTACATAAGCACACGCACACAAACATTTACACACATGCAGAATATCAAGAGCAAAGGGAACAACACTGCCTTTTGCAAGATATGCAAAACCTCCTTCCATTGTTGGTGTAACCAGTTAACTCCTGCCCCACCATGAGTCTGTCTGAATTCCCCGAATTAACACAACCCCCCCTCCCCGCCCCACCCCTCCCCCCGCCAGCGCTTGGGGTCCAATAATGAACTCAGTTCCCGGTGCCGGTCTTCTGTCCGCTGACTGCCATTAATAATGCCATAAAGGGGTCTTTATGGGGACATGGTGCTGGGTTTTGGCCCCGTCCCGATGCCCTCAGAATCGGGCCCCCCTGGTGAAAGAGGCGCAGCTGGGACGGAGAGAGGCACGGGGCGGCGTCGGGAGCGAGCCAGCCCCCTCCACCATCTACCCCCCCATCCCCCCCCCAGCCCCCCCCAGCCCCCGGAGCAGAAAGGCCATCTTTGTGGCGACCCAGGTGCGTGATGGATCCAAGCCCAAGTCCGTGCTGTGGAGGGCTGGTTAATTATGCATGCGGCACACAATTAAACCGGCTGACTTCCTGTAGAGCGGCCTGAGTCACCCCTCCCTCAAACGCCCCCCCCCCCCCAGCCAAGTGCGTGCTGTGTGCTGTCAGGACACTATAAGAAAGGCGAAGGGAAGAGGGGGGTTGGGGGGTGAGGGTTGTGTTTGGGAGATCTGGGGGCCTCTAAGTGCCACACGTTGCTCCGACAGATTGCCAGTTCGGAACAAAGCAGCGACAGGTGTGCAAAGCGGAACCCAGAAGACACCTGCCGACCGGCGCTACAGACCCAGCCTGCCTTTGGGTTCGCCACAACACACATAAACATACTGTAGATTCATTACACATACAACACACATAAACATACTGTAGATTCATTACACATACAACACACATAAACATACTGTAGATTCATTACACATACAACACACATAAACATACTGTAGATTCATTACACATACAACACACATAAACATACTGTAGATTCATTACTGTAGTTACATACAACACACATAAACATACTGTAGATTCATTACACATACAACACACATAAACATACTGTAGATTCATTACACATACAACACACATAAACATACTGTAGATTCATTACACATACAACACACATAAACATACTGTAGATTCATTACTCTAGTTACATACAACGCATGTCTGCATGCTAAAGATACATTACTCTAGTTACATGATAACAGGTAATGGAGATGGTTGGTGAATTGTTGACTGAAGTGTGTCAAATTAAGAGATTTTGATATACTTAGCTTAATCCATGGAAATCTGATAACACAAACCCCCCGGCCCCTACCCAAAATTCACCCACTGTCATGCGTCTCAATTTGTTGGTGACAGCGCCTCTCCGCTAACGTGCTAAAACTGCCACCCTGTGCCTGGAAGCCCAGCCTGAAAGCAGCTAATCTATGCCCTCTGCTAACGTGCTAAAACTGCCACCCTGTGCCTGAAAGCCCAGCCTGAAAGCAGCTAATCTATGCCCTCTGCTAACGTGCTAAAACTGCCACCCTGTGCCTGAAAGCCCAGCCTGAAAGCAGCTAATCTATGCTCTCTGCTAACGTGATAAAACTGCCAGCCTGTGCCTGAAAGCCCAGCCTGAAAGCAGCTAATCTATGCCCTCTGCTAACATGCTAAAACTGCCACCCTGTGCCTGGAAGCCCAACCCTAAAGCAGCTAATCTATGCTCTCTACTAACGTGCTAAAACTTCCACCCTGTGCCTCCAAGCCCAGCCTGAAAGCAGCTAATCTATGCCCTCTGCTAACGTGCTAAAACAGCCACCCTGAGCCCGGAAGCCCAGCCTGAAAGCAGCCATTAATTTTGGTTTTTAATGGAATTTTCTCTTCCATCAACCCCCACCACACCCGTTGTCACTCTGCCCCTCACTTTTGGCTTCGTTGATGGGGGTTCCGAAGGCCAGTAATAGTCAACCGCCTCCACCTAGCCCATCCTGTTTTTGCCTGGGTGTGCTGAGGCCCCCCCCCCCCCCCAGTGAAGGTAACAGACAGGCCTATTCATGAGTCAGCCAGGCTGAAGGGCTCCCTACACACAGGAAGAGCACTCACATTCCTGATTACAACCCAGAGCCCCCCCCCCCCCCAATACCTACCAGCCACATCTAACCCTGACCATGTGACCCTGTGTTTATCTACAAACATGACGATGGAAACGGACCTCAACCACCCAGGGGAGAGAACATGCAGCCAGCTCTAACACACGCACACACGCACACACACTGCATGTGTGTGCAGCCTAGAGATGCCAGACGACGTCCGTGTGAAGATGTTACCCATTAAGGCAGATTAGGAGTTGTGATCAGGCCGCAGGGCTACTCTCCTCTGTCCCTAATCCACACACAGCATGACTCTAACGGTCCTTATGAGGACCCAGAGCAGGAGGGCAGAGGAGGACCCAGAGCAGGAGAGCAGAGGAGGACCCAGAGCAGGAGGGCAGAGGAGGACCCAGAGCAGGAGAGCAGAGGAGGACCCAGAGCAGGAGAGCAGAGGAGGACCCAGAGCAGGAGGGCAGAGGAGGACCCAGAGCAGGAGAGCAGAGGAGGACCCAGAGCAGGAGAGCAGAGGAGGACCCAGAGCAGGAGAGCAGAGGAGGACCCAGAGCAGGAGGGCAGAGGAGGACCCAGAGCAGGAGAGCAGAGGAGGACCCAGAGCAGGAGAGCAGAGGAGGACCCAGAGCAGGAGGGCAGAGGAGGACCCAGAGCAGGAGGGCAGAGGAGGACCCAGAGCAGGAGAGCAGAGGAGGACCCAGAGCAGGAGGGCAGAGGAGGACCCAGAGCAGGAGGGCAGAGGAGGACCCAGAGCAGGAGAGCAGAGGAGGACCCAGAGCAGGAGAGCAGAGGAGGACCCAGAGCAGGAGGGCAGAGGAGGACCCAGAGCAGGAGGGCAGAGGAGGCTGGTGTTAAACAGCACATCGTTCTTCCTTTGCCCCATCAGCACCTGCCCCAGTGCTCTGATGATCAGGGTGGGAAAAGGCCCAGCTGCGGGCCGCTCTTGATGTGATCGGGTCTCCCAACACCTGACAATCTGACAAAAAGAAGCTTCCTGG
Source organism: Anguilla rostrata (assembly GCF_018555375.3). Classification (NCBI taxonomy): domain Eukaryota; kingdom Metazoa; phylum Chordata; class Actinopteri; order Anguilliformes; family Anguillidae; genus Anguilla; species Anguilla rostrata. Next base: position 71,463,508 of record NC_057934.1, read on the forward strand.
ACGTTTTTGCTTTCCTTTGTTCATTCATGAAAATATTTCAAAATTTATCCACCATCCTTAATCAGAAAAAATTAGGAAACTCAGCCAGGCTTACCAACAATCAAATCCGTCTGAAGTTCATGTGAAGTTTTATTTTCGTCCTGTGATTGCAGAGTGCCCTGCAATCCCCAGACAGATTTTTTTTTTGTGAAGCAGGTTGAAATACAAGTGTTGTGCGATGTAGCGCATACAACCATTTTATTGTAGCAGCCCCGAATGTTCACATGTTCAATAATATTAAAATTCGTGTCTGTTTTTCTGGTCTTTGTACAGAGAGACTGTTTCGTTGTTAAGGAGGAAAACAAATAAAAATCTTTCTGCTTTCACGAGGACACTGTTGATTGACTTTGGATTCATTTGGTCAATACCTCATAGCTGTAGACAGATGTTACACACTCCAAAACCTCTGGCAAAAATAATAAATAAACACCGTTTTCCAGAGTCAATGCTGGTAAAAAGAAATATATTTAATATGGGATATTGATTTTAATATAGCTCATTTACTTTGATGCTATGAATCATTTTTGCTGCAGACACTCAGAGGGGAGTTTCAAAATGACTTTTCACCAGTACTTTTCCATACCACCTTCATCCATCAATGTTCAACTTAAAATGTTGGACAGCCAGAGAACACAAATGAGCACACAATGGACCTTACAACCACCACTAATCAACTTGCTACAAAAAAAAATGTGAGCATTAATGAAGTAGGTGTGAGACCACAAATACTTGATTAGAATGTTCTCAAATGAAAATTCTCATGATGATGTCACAATCACCACTGGTAATAGAAAGCAATAGAGTTCTAACCGAGTTAGAATTTTGAAATAACATTCCAAAAAAAAACAACTCTTCAAAGGATTAATAAAGAAGGTAATGTCAAGGGTGTGGTGAATGAATCAAAATTGGCAATAGAAAAAATAAACAGTCTTATGTGAAGGAGTTAAGAGAAGATGGCTGACTCATTGCCATTTCACCTATCCCATCTGGACTTTCAAAAATAAGCAAAACAAATAAAAGCGTTAGAAAAAGATGCCGAGTGCCATTTTTGAATAAAAAAAAGAAAAAGATTGGAACAAAAACGTCTAAAACGTCTTTTCCCTGAAACGGTGCTGCCCTGTTTTTGCTCCGTGCTCCTCAAATCGAGCGTCATTTCGTTTCCCGCCCCGCACGCGGCAGACCTGATGCCACAGAACCTCCTCAACGGCCTCATTCCCCACCGACCCGGGCTGTCCGAGGGCTCGCCGTCTCCCTGCCAACGGGCCTGGACCTCCTGCCTGGACGAGACGCCGTTCTGCGTATCTCTCTCTCTCTCTCTCTCTCTCTCTCTCTCTCTCTCTCTCTCTCTCTCTCTCTCTCTCTCTCTCTCTCTCTCCCCCTCTCTCTCTCTCTCTCTCCCCCTCTCTCTCTCTCTCTCTCTCTCTCCCCCCCCCTCTCTCTCTCTCTCTCTCTCTCTCTCTCTCTCAATTCAATTTCAATTTCAATTTCAAAGTGCTTTATTGGCATGACAAATATAGGCACTTGTGTTGCCAAAGCAGTGGTTATAACATACAACTATATACAGTTAATCCGTTATATTAAAAAAAATAAAAATAAAAAAATATATACAAAAATATCAGTAAGTGATGTTAGGTGTGTGTGTGTGTGTGTCTGACTATCTGTGTGTTATGTGCATGAGTGAATATTATGTGTCTGCTTGTACGTGTGTATGCTGTGTGTAAATGTGTGCATGAGGTGGTCACACATTGTCCCTCAGAGTATGGCAAGAGAACACAAATTGTGCTGCTAATATGCAGCAGCCTTTTTCTTCTCCTAATAGGTAGGGTAATCTATCGTCATTGGGTATATCATTGAATTGGGGACATTTCTGTATTATTTTTTGGTAGAATTTTTGGCGAATTTGGTCAAATTTTGTGCATTCCATTAGGAAGTGTTTTTCCGTTTCAATTTGGTTGCCTTTGCATTGTTGGCACAATCTATTTTCTTCTGGCAACCATGATTGTCTGTGCCTGCCAGTTTCTATGGCTAAGTGGTGCTTGCTGAGTCTGTACCTCGTCAAGGTGGTTCTCAGTTTTTTGTCAGTAACTGTGGTCAGGTAGTTCGCTACAGCATACTGTCTTTTTAGGGCCAAATAACATTTCATTTTACTTTGCAATTTTGTTTTAGTTTCCCAGTAGGTTATATAATTCTGTTTCAGCTGTGTTGCAATTTGGTTTATTCTAATTATGTTTGTAGTTTTGTTCTGATCCTGAGCAGGTGAGGTGTTAGTGTGTGTTAGTGTATGTGGGGAACTAAGGCTCAGGACCAGCTGAGTGAGGGGATTGTTTGCTTTGCTCAACTCTTGGTATTGCAGGGCTTTGTATTGATATGAGTGGGGGTCACTTTGTTTTAGGTGCTTCCAAAATTTGATTGACCTTTTTGTATTTTGATAAGTAATGGGTATTGGCCTAATTCTGCCCTGCATGCATTGTTTGTTGTGTTTCTATGTAATTTCAGGATATGTTTACAGAATTCTGCATGCAGGGTTTCAATTGGATGTTTGTCCCATTTGCCAAATTCTTGACTGATGAGTGGACCCCACACTTCACTGCCATAAAGAGCAATTGGTTCGATTACAGCTCCAAAGATTTTAAGCCAAATTCTAATTGGAATCTCTACACAAATTTGTCGTTTTATGGCGTAGAAGGCCCTGCGTGCTTTCTCCCTTAGTTCATTCACTGCAATGTTGAAGTTTCCTGTAGAACTGATTTTTAGCCCTAAATAATTGTAATTTGAGGAATGTTCAATGTAGTGTGTTCCTAACATGAATTTGTGTTTTGTTCCCTGAGATCTGGATCTTTTTTGGAATGTCATAATTTTAGTTTTGTTAAGGTTTACTGCCAGGGCCCAGGTCTGGCAGTATTGTTCTAGCAGGTCTAGGCTTTTCTGTAACCCCTGTTCACTGGGGGAAAGGAGAACCAGGTCATCTGCATAGAACAGGCACTTGATCTCTGAGTTGTGTAGAGTGAGACCAGGCACTGCAGCTTTTTCTAATATGTTTGCCAATTCATTAATATAAATATTGAAAAGTGTTGGGCTAAGGCTGCAGCCCTGTCTTACTCCACGTTCCTGAGAGAAGAAATTTGTTGTTTTGTTGCCAATTTTTATGCCGCATTTGTTCCCTGTATACATTGATTTTATTAGATCATAGGTTTTACCCCCTACACCACTTTCAATAATTTTGTAGAATAACCCTTGATGCCAAATAGAATCAAATGCTTTTCTAAAATCAATAAAGCAAGCAAATATTTGTTTTTTGTTTTGGGTTACATATTTCTCAATTAGGGTGTGTAGGGTGTAAATGTGATCAGTTGTGCGGTGATTTGGTAAAAATCCAATCTGACTTCTTCTCAAGACATTGTGTTTAGTAAGGAAGGTTAAAAGTCTAGAATTTATGATACTGCAAAGTACCTTCCCCAGATTACTGTTCACACAGATGCCTCGGTAATTGTTTGGGTCAAATTTATCTCCATTTTTGAATATTGGTGTTATAAGCCCATGGTTCCAGATGTCAGGGAAGTAACCTACACTCAGAACCAAATTGAATAATTTTAGGATGGCCAGTTGAAATTTTGTGCTTGTGCATTTTAGCATCTCATTTAAAATACTGTCAGGTCCAGATGCTTTTTTAGGTTTCAATTTTTTAATTTTATCTTTAAGCTCTTGTTCAGTAATCGAGAAGTCCAATGGATTTTGATTATCTTTAATAGCCAATTCAAGTTCCTGCAATTTTTTATTTATATGGTTTTTGTCAGGATTTGCTCCTAATTCCACTTTTTTAAAAAGTGTTTGAAAATGGTTTGTCCAAATATCCCCATCTTGTATAGCTAATTCTTCTTGTTGTGTTTTTTTCAGATTTTTCCATCGGTCCCAAAATTGATTTGTATTTATTGACTCCTCAATTTCTGCCAGTTGCTTTTCAGTATATTGTGCCTTTTTGTTTCTGAGTGTACGTTTATATTGCTTTAGTACTTCACAGTAAAGAAGGCGTATATTTGAGTTATTTGGGTCTCTGTGTTTTTGATTTGACAATTTTCTTAGTTCTTTTCGGATGTTTTGACAGTCTTGGTCAAACCATTTGTCCTCTTTTTTGAGATGAGGTTTCAGTTTATTTTTCATTTTTAATTGTGATTTTTCAGCTGTTTTTTCAAAGATAGCATTGACATTTTTTACTGCCAGATTGACTCCTTCTATCCTTCTATCCTTCTCTCTCTCCCTCTCTCTCTCTCTCTCGCTCTCTGTCTCTCTCTCTCTCTCTCTCTCTCTCTCTCTCTCTCTCCCTCTCTCTCTCTCGCTCTCTCTCTCTCTCTCTCTCTCTCTCTCTCTCTCACTCTCTCTGCAAGCCGCATCCAGGACCCAGGAACCCATGAAAGGCCATTGGCCAACTCGTGGCTGTCCATGATAGGCCATTAGCCCTACTGGTGGCCTTTCATAAAAGGCAACTGGTGATAAAACCTCACCCAGCCCTGCCCTCCTAGTCATCGGATGGTTGCCGTCAAACAGTTTGTTTACAGAAAACCTGGAAAATGTGTACAAGCAGGGTGGTCAACCGCTGTGTCTTAATTAACCTGGAATTATCAGAATGTTTTTCCTCTTGCGTTTTTCACTACTGTCTTTATACTATACGCTTTAAAATTTTTGTTCTTATTCAGAGGTTTTATTTCATTCACATACATTCACTCACACACTCTCTCTTTCACACACAATCATACATACATACATGGACATCAGCGCGTGCGCACACATCAGCATGCACACACACACACTGATATAGTACGCATACACACATGTACATATTGTATACACAAACATACATACTCTATACACATACCTGTACATATACAGGCATACACACGCACGCACACACACACACACACACACACATCACTCATGCCACACACACACACACACACATACATACACATCCTCTTCCATACAGACATGATAGTGTGTATGCGTGTGTATACAGTGTGTATGTGTGTGTGTGTGTGTATACAGTGTGTATGTGTGTGTGTGTGTATACAGTGTGTATGTGTGTGTGTGTGTTTCTCAGTGATGGATGGTTGTGGTGATCGTCTGGTGCTCCACGCTGTTCTTTGGACACTGGTCGCTGTAATTAGTGATGATCCCTCTTCTCTCCCTCTGCAGGGCAGAGTAATTAGCCAGCGGGAGGACAGGCACTCCGCTGGGCGGGAGGGGGGCTGGGGCAGGGGGAGGGGCGGGGAGGGGTGGGGGGGGTTACATTTGAAAGGAATGCGCCTCTGTCCTGCTGCCAATAAAACTTATCCAGGAATTCTGGCTTCAGTGTGGAGAGCTCTGATTGGGCGATTCAGATAACTGTGCTAAATCCCGCTAACTCAATTTGTTATCGCTCAACAGCTGAGCACATGGAACCGTTATCGAGCCAATTCTGTTTCAGCTCCCGCATTTCAGTAAACAGACTGAGCATTCAGTCATGGATTGAAAATCGCAGATATGGTTCTTCTGAGGATTGATCTCTAAGTCCTTAGCTGAATGTCAAGCTTGTTTCCTGAAGTGAAAATGGATTTCCCTCCAATTCCTGAAACCCATGCCTCACCACCCTCAGACATTATGGGGGGGGGGGACCATGCCAGGCCAGGTGTGGGACAGCCTTCACCTGGGATCACACACCTGGAGGACGAATGAAGTGGACCCATCCCATACCACTCATTACCGTGTGTAATTCCCAGGAACACCTTCCTCTTTTCCTCTCACTCTCTATCTCTCTTTTTCTCTCTCCCTCTCTCTCTGACAGGTACTGTGTAATTACCGGGGTCTACTCGTTCACTCGTTTGTCCTTTCCCTCCGTTCCTTTCTTTTTCTTTGCCTTTCACTCATTCCTCTATCTATCTAGCTCCCTATTTATATCTCTTTCTACCTATCTCTCTTTCTATCTACCCTTTCCCCTGTTTCTATCTGTCTTTCCCGCTCTCTCTCTCTTTCTCTCTGTCCCTTCCGTTCTCTTTCTCTTTTTCCTGCCTTGGTCTGGATGGTTTTTTTTTTTTTAAATGTTCTTTGGGATTTTTTCACACATTTATTTATTTTGCTACTGGGTGTTCTGAAGTTGCAGTTTAGCCCGTTGCTTCTGTTTATAATTTGTTATCAGTTACCGAAAGTGAAATTCATTAACATGCTACTTAGAACTGTCAAATTTGGACCATATTTGATGTAACCGCAATGTGTTCAGCCTCCGGCTTTGTGTCATATTCATTTTAACATAATTTTGTGTCATATTCATTTTAACATGATATGAATGCCAATGCTGTGCTAGAGTAAACAGAGATCCTACGATAGGAAGTCATGTCTCTTGGAATTTATCGCTGTTAGGGAGTGAAAATCGAGAGGTGTATGTGTGTGTGTGTGTGTGTGTGTGTGTGTGTGTGTGTGCATGCATGTGTGTGTGTGTGTGCATGTGTGTGTATGTGTGTGTGTGTACGTGTTTTACCATCTCAAAAACATAGCTAGAGTCAGAGGTCTTATGTCCAAAAAAGACCTAGAAACTCTCATTCATGCTTTTATTTCAAGTAGAGTCGGTTATTGCAATGCTCTCTTTACCGGTCTCTCCAAAAAGTCCATCAAACGAGTGTGAGTGTGTGTGTGTGTGCGTGTGTGTGTATGAGTGTGTGTGTGTGTGCGTGTGTGTGTATGAGTGTGTGTGTGTGTGTGTGTGTGTGTGTGTGTGTGTGTGTGTGTGTATGAGTGTGTGTGTGTTGTGTTTGTGTGTGTGTGTGCGTGTATGAGTGTGTGTGTGTTTGTGTGTGTGTGTGTGTGTGCGTGCGTGTGCGCGTGCATGTATGAGTGTGTGTGTGTGAGTGTGTGTGTGTATGAGTGTGTGTGCGTGCATGTGCGCGTGCCTGTATGAGTGTGTGTGTGTGTGTGTGTGTGCACACAGGCCGCTGGTGGAGCCCGGCTGGCTCTGGTCCCGCTCAGGACATTGGACCCGGCAGGTTCGGGTTTCGGGTGCGCTCGCTCCAGTGCGGCTCGTTCCCCCGGCAGCCGCTAACGGGCTCGGGAGGCTAACGGGCTCGGGAGGCTGGAAACATAAATGTTTTCTTTAGCCTCCTGGTCGCCAGGTTGCATAAAAGGTTCCACAGCCGTTCGCATCAAACCTCAACTGTCAAAAACCGCAAATTCTGTTTTTGCAGCCATAAAACTGCCCTCACCAACCAAATAAGAGAACCTTTCCATTCGGCTAATTCTTATAAATTTAAATCAACTTGGGGGGAAAAAAAAAAAAAAATAAATAAATTGCCAGTGTACTCCCTGAAGTTAAACCACTGAATTAAATGTGTCGTGGCTATCATTGCTGTGTATTATGTTCACGTGTGCGCTGAATGTGTGTGTGTGTGTGTGTGTGTATGTTTGTGTGTGTGTGTGTGTGTGTATGTTTGTGTGTGTGTGTGCGCATGTGTGCATACCTTCCACCATAGATGAAGACTCACCTCCTCAGATTATGTACCCCAGCGTTTCCCTAATGAGGAATGTCCTTTCATCACCCGACCAGAAAATTACCACCAGACCTCTCTCCCCTTCCAGGTCAGCTGGGCCTGTGATCTGTTCCTAAGGTCAGAAGATTTCAGACTTCTCCCCTTCCAGTCCAGCTGGGCCTGTGGTCTGGTCCTCAGGTCAGAAGATTTCAGATTTCTCCCCTTCCAGTCCAGCTGGGCCTGTGGTCTGGTCCTCAGGTCAGAAGATTTCAGATTTCTCCCCTTCCAGTCCAGCTGGGCCTGTGATCTGTTCCTAAGGTCAGAAGATTTCAGATTTCTCCCCTTCCAGTCCAGCTTGGCCTGTGGTCTGGTCTTCAGGTCAGAAGATTTCAGATTTCTCCCCTTCCAGTCCAGCTTGGCCTGTGGTCTGGTCCTCAGGTCAGAAGATTTCAGATTTCTCCCCTTCCAGTCCAGCTGGGCCTGTGGTCTGGTCCTCAGGTCAGAAGATTTCAGATTTCTCCCCTTCCAGTCCAGCTTGGCCTGTGGTCTGGTCCTCAGGTCAGAAGATTTCAGATTTCTCCCCTTCCAGTCCAGCTGGGCCTGTGGTCTGTTCCTAAGGTCAGAAGATTTCGGAGGCAAAAGCAATTATCTCTATTTAAATAAGCTGTTTCTTTTTCTTCACAAGCATAGTTTAGTGAGTTCGGAGAGCATATAAGTGAGGGATTGACTGAAATGTTTGCGAAGAAAACAAGACCTTTTCACAGCTTTTTTTTCTCAAGTCCTTAAATCAAAAGTTTTATTGAATTTAATTGAATCCAGGCCATAGATAGATATTATTATTATTTTTTCTCTATAAACCTCAGGTTTTTGAATTATTCTGTGTTTACATTATTAAAGTAACCCAAACTGCAGCAATGTTACGTAATCAATATTTGTTTGCGTGTGTGTGCATGTGCGTGCGAGTGTGCATGTGTGTGTGTATGTGCGCGTGTGTACGTGTGCATGTGTGCGTCATTAGGGTTATATAATCCACAGGTTTCTAAAAGTAGATCTTAAAGTTGCAGCTACAGCCGCACTGCGTGACTCAGTTATATAAGCCTGTTTTGGACTCCAGGTAATACGCGAGCCAGCCCAGGTGATCTTTACCTGTCCGTCCCTAGTCGTCACTCACGCTGGCACCGCCCACAAAGACGACGGAAAAGACTAGAAGCCGACCGCCAACGTGTTACACACGACTACTCAGAGATAAGGCCCAGGAGTCTGCCAACGTTTAACCCACAACCAACAACGTCCAACCTGTTATCAGATTAAACATATTCATCATTATCAAGCGTTGTTTACAGATAATTTGTGTTGCTGAATGAAAATTATCCATTTATTCATAGATAAATTTAAAAATTACAGACACATTTGTGGTATTTGCTCGAAAGTTGCGCAAGAGGGGATTCAACAATGCCACATTAAAACTTAATTAATTAGCCTGAATAGAGTAGCACATCAGAATTATAATCTTGGCTTTTAGGGCATAGTATCATGAGCAATAAACAGAGGACGTTTACCGTATTCGGAACAAATCTAGAGCCGTGATTCTGAATGAAGGTAACACTAGTGCTTGACTTAGCAATGTTTTTTCTTGCAGCACGTTGGCGAAATATGACTGTTCAGATCCCAAAGGCTGGACAGACGTTGTTTATGTTCTACCAGTATGAGCTGCTGATAATGATGCCCGATTAAAAGTAACAAAAATAGCGACACAATGCATTCGATACTCAATCATTTTTTTCCGGTTATGTTAGGCGAATGCCAAATTTTTGACCGATCATCGAACACTCACGCATGCACACAAATCCCTTTTTTGACAAATGGGGTGAGCTTTAATCATTGCGATGTGAAACCAACCGGACTAAATTAAAATTATTCTATGTAACAATTAGTTGAACTCCGATGCAGACCTTTAGCAAATGAACTAAGTGTAGAAACAGGTACCTGCGTAAGTGTGTGAGGGAATGTTGTGTGTGTGTGTGTGTGTGTGTGCCCTGTGACGGACTGCAAAGCATGCTGGGAGGTGATGCCCACCCTTTTGTCTCTCACAGTGCGCCCTGTGCTGGTGTTTACCTAACAGGGACTTTTTTTTGGCATGTGCACCCTGGGCCAGGAGCGCGATTGTCAGTGACACGTATTACAGTCTCATCAACAGCAATTACACCAGCGGCAGCGGAATTTCAACTGCACTGAGTCTGATTCCAAATCCCCCACACATCCCCACCACCCCCCTCCCCACCCCCTCGCCCCCCCCCCCCCCCGCCCTGTCACTGAAACCGCACAATTACTGTGATTAATAGTGCCCGGGTCCAAGGATCAGAACGCCTGCTGTGCTTTCCACGAATACTAAAAAAAAAAAGAGAGAAAGAAAGAAAGAAAGAAAAAAGATGAGAGGTAGAGACGTCAGTAAGGCTGAATCGCTGAATGAACTCTGAGGAAAACAAGGGGATGAAACCGAAGCACAGCGTTGGTATTGTCGAAAGTGGAGGGGGGGGCGGGGGGGGCGGGGGATGGGTGCGGGACGTCCAGACGCTGCGCACCTGTGTTGGCGCGGTGCCACGAACACGTGCCCGCGTCCGAAACTTATGAAAGACACGTACGAACGCAAATTTAAATATTAAAAAAGAGAGAGGCGGGCAATTTACATGTAAATAAAGGGAAAAACAAGGGAACAATGCTCTCTGTTTTGGGTGGGGGGGGGGATGGGGGGATGTGATGTGATTCATGGGTTTTCTTTTGTGTCCACGGACTAAATATTCATCCCCCCCTTATTCTTTTATGGTTTCTTATGGGAAGGGGGTGTTTCTTTGCATCAGTCTCCACCGCCCCCACTCCCACCCCCTTCCTCCTCAGCCTCAACACCTGGGCCAATCAAAATACGGGGCTGACTTTGGTTGCTAATCATCGGCACACACCCACCTCCCCGCCCCCCATAGGCTATAGGCACATGCACACAACAAGCAGCAGATTACCCAGCATGCATTCTCACACCGCCGCTCTTGGTCCACAATTAAAAATAAATAAAACAATAAACAAGCACCCGATGAAACATTCTGTGCCAAAAGAACAGTGATGATTGGATGATGGATTCCATTTTTTTAAAAACACAAAAACTGTTCTAGCTACAAAAAAAAAGAGACAGACTTGAACATATATACTGGATTTCAGTCACCATCTGTGCAAAGTGCAATACACGAAAACAAACTGCCGTCCTTACTACGGCGCAGAAAAGTGGAGGACCACACACACACACACACACACACACACACTTTTCACTCCAAACACCTTTGAAACCCTTGGACGGGAGGGTGTAAACACACCGTATGGAAGCCCCACCAGCACACCTACCCCCCCCCCCCCCCCCCTCCCACGCAGTCCCACGCTTCCACTGTCAGGAGCTCCAACGCAAGCGGTCTCTGCGGCTTCACCAGGCCTCTGAAATAATACATCGCCCAGCCCCTGGCCCCGCCCCTCGCCCAGCCCCTGGCCCCGCCCGTTGCATCCGCAGCCCTGCGTTCAGAGTTCAAAAACGTTTGTGTGGATTTGAATCGAAAGGCAAAATGAGCAGCACTTACCTGGATGTAATTTCATTTCCGAGTTGCTGGTGTTTACCTGGAGAGTAACACCAGACGAGTGACGCGCCTCGTCTACGGTCTCTGCGTGAGCCCGTCGGGAGACCCGAGGACGGCGACGAAAAACCTGCGTTTGGCAATAATGAGCACCGAGGCATGACGCTGCACGAAAAACCTGCGTTCGGCAACAATGAGCACCGAGGCATGACGCTGCACGAAAAACCTGCGTTCGGCAACAATGAGCACCGAGGCATGACGCTGCACGAAAAACCTGCGTTTGGCAATAATGAGCACCGAGGCATGACGCTGCACGAAAAACCTGCGTTCGGCAACAATGAGCACCGAGGCATGACGCTGCACGAAAAACCTGCGTTCGGCAACAATGAGCACCGAGGCATGACGCTGCACGAAAAACCTGCGTTCGGCAACAATGAGCACCGAGGCATGACGGCAGCACCTGTGCACCTGGGACAAAACCATTTGTGGAAAGGGGTATGAGCAGGGGCAGGGGCGGGGGTGGGGGGTGGTTAGGCCAGGGAAGAAGCATTTTAGGTCCCAGATGGGGAAACGGCGGGTGAATCAGAAACGAGGCGCAGCCAGAATGGCGGTAAGCCCGGGGCCGCGCGGGTTCTAAAGGGGGTTTGAGATGGAAGCCGCAGAACCCGCCATCTCTGGGCACCCGCCGCGATGAACGCCCCGCCCCCCCCCTCCACCCCAGCTTCCTTTCCCAGGGCCGACCACGCCAAGCGTGTCCCCCGTTCCGTGACCTCACAGTCGACGTGACGCGACGCGCGGTCAGTCCTGCCCAAAACCACGGAGAGTCCATCGATCAGTTATTCCGCTCGCTAAATTACCCACGAGACACCGCTCCCCGTTTACGCCGCTCGGCTCGGACCACGCCGGCTCCCTTTTACTCTCCGTCCTTCTGGAGGACATTTAATAGAGAAAACACACCAGCGGAGGAAGGACTCCCTGCTATAACCGTGTGCCTCTCCGCGTTTCTTCCCACCAGACAGTTTTTTTTAAAAAACCACTTGCTGGTTTATTTTTAATTTTTTTTTTTGCAGGGGTGGGGTGGGGGGAGACTCAAATCTTGGGCTTTCCCTGATTTTCCTGTTTCCTGTTTTCCTTTAAAGCGTGCTTTGTTGCGGCGTCGGTAAAGTGCGGCACGCTGCGGGACGTGAGCTGGATTGGAGGCGATGAGGTCCTCCGAAGTTTCGGTTCCCCGCAGGGTTCCTGTTTCCCCTCTCGCGGGGCGCGGAGTCATCCAGATTCATTCTCAAAAAACGCAGCAAGCGAACCGCCAAGATGTCTGTCACACCCCCCCCACCCCCCCCACCCCCCCCAACGTGCTCTCGGCCTGAAGCAGAGGCTCGAACGCCAGGCCTGGAGGACTGCCGTGTGCTTTCCTTTCAATTTTCTCATTTCTTTTCAATTCACACCTTGAGAACAAGGTGAGTGGATTGTTCACCCAATCAACAATTTAAATGAGTCACTGGTTAAGAAACACTACAAAAACCAAGGTTGGAGTGAAACCTGCAGACACTGCGGCCCTCCAGGACTGGAGTTGAACCTGCAGGCACTGCGGCCCTCCAGGACTGGAGTTAAACCTGCAGACACTGCGGCCCTCCAGGACTGGAGTTGAACCTGCAGGCACTGCGGCCCTCCAGGACTGGAGTTAAACCTTCAGACACTGCGGCCCCTCCAGGACTGGAGTTAAACCTGCAGACACTGCGGCCCTCCAGGACTGGAGTTAAACCTGCAGACACTGCAGCCCCTCCAGGACTGGAGTTAAACCTGCAGACACTGCGGCCCTCCAGGACTGGAGTTAAACCTGCAGACACTGCGGCCCTCCAGGACTGGAGTTAAACCTGCACACACTGTGGCCCTCCAGGACTGGAGTTAAACCTGCAGACACTGCGGCCCTCCACGTTGTGCAAACCTGAAGGTGCTGCATTTTGACACATCTACTTTACAAAGTGTGGGTGTTTTGCTTTCCAGCTTGTGTCAGTTTTTTCCCAGATCAGAAACCTCTGGGAGTGAACACCCCAGACGCCGTGTGAGGGAATATTGACTTATCCCTTCCTCCCACACACCAGCGGCTGGAACAACTCTGGAAAACTCGGAATGCCGCTCCCTTGTTGTTTTATTTTCCTTCTCTCACATTCTTCAGGTTTGAAGTTTCGCAGGTCCCCCTCCCCCCCCCTCACCTGTGACCAATCACCTCACAGGCTGCCCAGGTGACTCTGCCGTAGTGACAACCAGTTCAGCGCATCAAGGTCACGCGATTAATCAGACGCCAAAGATACTCAGTCGGTACCCGAATGCGCAATGCCTGCATGCACACAAAAAAAGTTTCTGATTACTTCACGTTAGTTTAGATATAGCTGCACACATCACATACAAAAACAAAGACCTACACTGTGGATGGAGCCATGCAATACGAGCATATAATGCACACATTCCCATTTCAATGCATATTTGTCCTTGATTTTAGTGTATTATAATTGCAGCAGCAATGTTTGGTGGAGTTAAATGTAAGAAGTGTTCTGTTGAAATTCTCACATGAATGAGTTCAACACAGCTTTTTGCTTGGTGTAAAAAGCCCAGATTTTTCTTTCTGTTTTCCAGTACAATACAAAGAAGAAAAAAAGGGGCTTTATTTGGTCTTCTGTGGCTCGTTGTTTCATGCTCATGCGGGCCCTGCAGCCTAAGCTAAGAGCTCATATGATGGCCATAATTTAAATTCGCTGTTGAGTTTGATTTCATGCAGAATTAATGATTTTAATCTGAGGCGACGACTGACAAGCGAGCAAATGAATGCAGTAAAAACAGCACTTAAGTGTGAAAGCGATTTGCGGGCTTTATTTTTGGGGTTTTATTTTTGCAATGGGGAGATGCAACCCAATCCTCACCCCCCAACTCCCCCCCCAACCCCCCCCCGGTTTCCTAAACGGCGTCGGAGAGAGGCTCCCATGTGGATGCGAAGGGGAGGCCGGAGTCTGGAAATGAAGGAATTCGTGTGTGGGGGCTTCTGGGGGTGGGACAGGAACCACCAGAAACACCTAATTTACCCCTCCGCTATTCGAGTCCCCCCCCCCCTCCCCCCCCCCACCGAGAACACGCCAACGAACCCGCAGAACGCGTGGGTGGAAAACGCTGCCGCTTCCTCGCCTTGTTTTCCCAGAATTCACAGGTACCTGCCAGCCAGCCAGGAACAGGTGTCGGATTCCTTCCAGTAAAATTAAATGTCCCCGGAACTGAGGTTCATTTTACAGGAGTAGGGGGGTTATTAAGACATGCCCCTGAACTGCGCTGCTATACTGGATGTAGGAATTTTTTGGGTTCGGAGTTCGGAGGTTGTGATCTCACCTGGCTGCTGGACCGCCTGTTTCTAGTTTTTAATGAACTCTGGCATGGTGTTCTGTGGTTTAGGAGACCTAAGAGATAAGACTGTGTGTGTGTGTGTGTGCGTGTGTGTGTGACAGACAGACAGAGAGAGAGGAGGGCGGAGAGACAGAGAGACAGAAAAAAACTCTTTCTTGTAGTGTATGAGCCATTTGGTCCCATTAGCCTGATAGCACCGGGATGCTGATGCACAGGTAAACAGCAGGTTCTGGGTGGGTGGGTGGGGGGGGGGGGTTGGCTGGTAAAAAGGGTTCAGAGTAGCGAACGGGGTCAGATGTCAGGATGTTACAGGACCCCACCCCCTGCCCCACGGCTAATTAGGCATTAAGCTCATGTTTGCACACTGCCCAATCCTCCCAAATGAGTTGGCTGGAGGTGGGTTGGAGGGTTCTTTGGGTTGGGGTTGTTGGAGGTTGGGTGGTTTGGGATTGGGTTGGAGTGCTCTGGTTGGTTGGAGCGTTCTGGGTTGGGTTGGAGGTGTTCTGGGTTGGGTTGGAGGCATACTGGGTTAAGTTGGAAGCGCTCTGGGTTGGGTTTGAGGCATTCTGGGTTGGGTTGGAGGTGCTCTGAGTTGGGTTGGAGGCGTTCTGGGTTGGGTTGGAGTTGGTTGGTGGGGCTTTGGGTGGGTTGGAGCTGGTTGGTTGAGGCTTCTGGGTTGGGTTTGAGCATTGGTGGTGAGCTTTGGGTTGGGTTGGAGGTGCTCTGGGTTGGGTTGGAGGCCTTCTGGGTTGGGTTTGAGGCGATCTGGGTTGGGCTAGAGGCGCTCTGGGTTGGGTTGGAGGCGCTCTGGGTTGGGTTGTAGGCGCTCTGGGTTGGGTTGGAGGCGTTCTGGGTTTGGCTAGAAGTGCTGTGGGTTGGGTTGGAAGCACCAATCTCTCTCCCCCCTTTCTCTTTTTCTCTCCCTTTTTGTTTCTCTCTCTGTCACACACACACACACACACATCATACACAGACACACACACACACGTACACAAAGACACATGCACAGATACATACACACTTACACACACACGCACACAGACTCACAAACACGGCCACATACACATACATACAGACGTGCACAAAAACACACATGCAGAAACATATCATATATATGCACATACAGAAACACGCACACGCTCTCATCTACTAATGATCTGTCTTTATCGTCTGACTAGATTACATAAAAAAATATTTAAAATGTCAGAAGCAGTGCTCTTTAACTGAAGAGAGTATAATTCTGGTAAGTTTTTGTTCGAAATAGCAGGAGTTTTACATTTTTTTATTATTGTTTTTCTTTTAAATAACTGGACTGGCCAGAATTTCAGTATTTTAATGGTGTCTCCTCTCCAGGGGCGTTTGCTAAAATAAACCCGCAGGCGGGCCGGAGTTTGAATATTAATGCGGCGAGCGTCGCGTACATGGCGTGCGTTGGAGCAAGGCCTGCTGGGAAAATACTGGATCCTTTCACCACCCTGATCGTGAGCCTGGAGCGCATAACCCAACACTGGACAACTACTTAACGGGTCAAGACTTGAGCAGCTAGATTTGCGTTTAGATTTCTGGAAATAAGTGCGGAGGTGTGTAACAGTGGACCAGGGCAGGGGGTATTTTGACAGGTTCAGGTAAAAGCTCTGTTCGGATGGTGGGGTTTGGTATGTTGGGGGGGGTTTATTTTGACGGGTTTTGGTAAAAAGCTGGGGTGGTGTTTGGCCCATCAGTCATGTGGGGTGAGCAGCTGTGGGACGGGTGAAGGTAAATAACGGTTCCAATCAAGCCCGAATAAACAGACACACATGTGCACACACACACACACACACACACACACACACACACACACACACACACACACACCACACACACACACACCACACCACAACCACACACACACACCACACAGACACACACACACCACACACACGCACTCACCACTCAACACCACACACACACACACCACACACACACACACACACGCACCACGCACATCACACACAACACCACACAGCACTCACACACACATACACGCACACACACACACACGCACTCACGCAAAAATGCACACACGCACACGCACACACGCAAAAACGCACACACGCACACGCACCACCACACACACACACACAAACGCACACACACTCACGCAAACACCACCACACGCACACCACACACACAACCACACACGCACACACACGCACTCACGCAAAAACGCACACACGCACACGCACACACGCAAAAACGCACACACGCACACACACACACCACACACACACACGCACACGCACACACGCAAAACGCACACACCACCACACACGCACACACACACGCACCACGCAAAACGCACACACGCACAGCACACACGCAAACCACCACGCACACACACACACACACGCACACACACGCACACGCACACACGCAAAAACGCACACACGCACACACACACGCACACACACACGCACTCACGCAAAAACGCACATACACACTCACGCACACACGCACACACACGCACACACACGCACACACGCAGACATACACGCACACACACACACACACACACACAAACACGCACACACGCAAAAACGCACACACACACACACACAAGCACACACACACGCACACTGAACATGATGATCTGACTTCGCCAATAAGGCATGGCCAACAATTGCTTTTTAAAATCAGTTATAAGTCCCCCCCCAGGACACTCCCCCCCACCCCCCCCAGCACACTCGCCCTCCCAATGCTCCCCCATCATGGAGGCCACTGACGCTCCGGAACACCTTCCCGAAAATAGCACCCAGCCGCGAGGTTGGGCGGAGGACAGGAAAGGGCCGGGGCCTGTGTGAGGTCATCCCAGCCTGGTCACCGGGACGTCCCGCCACGCTCCCTAAAGCATCCGGAGCCAGGTGGCTATACCCGCACCTGAGCTCACCTGAGCACACCTGAGCTCACCTGAGCACACCTGAGCTCACCTGAGCACACCTGAGCTCACCTGAGCTCACCTGAGCACACCTGAGCTCACCTGAGCACACCTGAGCACACCTGAGCACACCTGAGCACCGCCCACAAGCATACACAGCACCCACACAGAGGTGACCAATCGGGCTCCATCCGCCACTGCGCCAAAACCCTCAAACCCAGCACCTAATCAGGCAGCACAAAGCCTGAGGCAGTTAGCAGTTAGGGGTCAGCGGTTAGCCATTACATTACAGGCATTTAGCAGACGCTCTTATCCAGAGCAACTTACACAAGTTTTACATAGCATTTTACATTGTATCCATTTATACAGCTGGACATCATATACCTGCCAAGGTCAATGGCAGGTCTAATCGAACCTGCAACCTTTCAGTTACAAGCCCAGTTCCTTACCCACTGTGCTACACTCCGTCCTCCGTTAGCAGTTAGCGGTTAGTGGTTAGCCGTTAGCGGTTAGCAGTTTGCCATTAGCGGTAATTGGTTAGCCGTTAGCCGTTAGTGGTTAGTGGTTAGCCATTAGCGGTTAGCATGTCACGTGCTGACCTCACAGGAAATCCAGCAGCCTCAGGCCTGCCATGGCGCTAAACGCTAGCAGCGCATTTTCACCATAAACAATTACAACTGCCTTTCCTAAAAGCACACCGGATGCTGCTGATGCCACCAGTACAGGACTATTATATAATAATACAGTACTACTAGCATAGAAGAGATGAAGTGAAGGAATAAGAAGTACAAAAGAAGAAGAAGAAGAAATAATAATAATAATGAAACTAGTGCAATTTTTAAGCATAATAGAAAGTAGTTGTCACACCATCACATGTAATTTCTACCATTACCTAATTTCTGATTTTATTATTTGAAATCACTCCCCAACTTTAACATCTTGAGTGAAAATTAAATTTTAAAAAGTCAACATTTTTCTTGGCTTTAGAGACAGAGTGACTACCAAGAGATGTCAATCTTTAATGAAACATCACTGTCAAACCCTTCAAAGAGTTTGTTCATCTGCATAAACACTGAGGATCTGGACATACATAAAAAATACTCTCTTATTAATTTAATTAAATTTGAATTGATTTAATTGATTGACGCCAGGAGCATTAGTCATAAGCAACATGCATCTTGTGATTTTGCGTTTTAAAATACTTTTGTGACACGATCTCTGTTCATTGTCACAAAAAATAACTCATCCGGAGTGAATATATTTTCAGAGAGTTTGCAGTGACACACAGCCATAGAGAGAAGGACAGGCAGATATATCTGAAACGTAAACGTGTACCAACATGATGAGGTCATACGCCGCACGCGGGTGTGAAAAAGCCCAGCTGTGTCATCACCGCAGAGGAAGCGGTGAGCGGCTTCTTCGCACCACAATAAAAGTCCGATTAGCCTCCCGATGAATCACCCGCTGCTCGGCGGTGACCTCCGACCCCCAAAAACTCAGCTCAGGGAGTCAGCTGATCTCTAACCGACGTGAGAGACAGCTCACAGCTGTGTTAACATAATAATAATTATTAATTTATAATAATAAACTTTATTTGTGTAGCACTTTTCATACATGAAATGCAGCCCAAAGTGCTTCACATTGTTGCAGATCGAAATTAAAATATATAGATAAATTAAAATAGCAATAAATGCAGTAATAAATAACATGTGCTCTTAGATATATGCTGGATATCGTATTGATCAATGGATGTTGTTAAGTACTGCCACTACTACTGCTGCTGCTACTGCTACTACTACTGCTGCTGCTAATGCACCTACTGCTACTGCTGCTACTGCTATTACAGCTACTACTACAGTACTACTACTATGATAATAATAATAATAATAATAATAATAATGTTGTACTAGTGTTCCTATTATCATAAAATGTGAGATTGTAATTATCATTTCCATGTGGAAAACGGGTAACATACAAGCTGGCTAACATACAAGTGCATTTGTTGCTTTTCTCATGAAGTTCACAGACAACACCTAACACCTCTCAGAAAAACATATGGTGATCACACACCCACTCTCTCTCGCACACACACACGCACACACAGCCACTCTCTCTCTCACTCTCTCTCACACACACACACACACACACCTACTCTCTCTCTCACACACACACACACCCACTCTCTCTCTCACACACAACCACACACACACAA
Source organism: Anguilla rostrata (assembly GCF_018555375.3). Taxonomy (NCBI): domain Eukaryota; kingdom Metazoa; phylum Chordata; class Actinopteri; order Anguilliformes; family Anguillidae; genus Anguilla; species Anguilla rostrata. The sequence goes on from NC_057934.1 coordinate 71,483,161, forward strand.
CACTCACATACATTCTCTCTCTCTCTCACACACACACACACATTCTCTCTCTTTCTGTATCTCTCTCTCTCATACACCCACACACACATTCTCTCTCTCTCACACACACACACACACACATTCTCTCTCTCTCTCTCACACACACACACACACACACACATTCTCTCTCTCTCTCACACACACACACACACACACACATTCTCTCTCTCTCTCTCTCTCACACATACACACACAGATTCTCTCTCTCTCACACACACACACACACACACACTCACCCACACATTCTCTCTCTCTCACACACACACACACACACACACATTATCTCTCTCTCGCACACACACACGCACACACAGCCACTCTCTCTCTCACTCTCTCTCACGCACACACACACACACACCTACTCTCTCTCTCACACACACACACACCCACTCTCTCTCACACACAACCACACACACACAACACTCACATACATTCTCTCTCTCTCTCTCACACACACACACACACATTCTCTCTCTTTCTGTATCTCTCTCTCTCATACACCCACACACACATTCTCTCTCTCTCTCACACACACACACATTCTTTCTCTCTCTCTCTCTCACACACACACACACACACACACATTCTCTCTCTCTCACACACACACACACACACACACATTCTCTCTCTCTCTCTCTCACACATACACACACACATTCTCTCTCTCTCTCACACACACACACACACACACACACACACACTCACACATTCTCTCTCTCTCTCACACACACACACACACACACATTATCTCTCTCTCTCTCACACACACACACACACACACACACGCATGCACACAATGAGACCTGCAGTCCTGCAGTCACAGATAGCAGCTTGGGTAAGTGGTGCTGTGCTGTGCCCAGGTGTCTTGGTCACATGGACAGAACAGCTTGCTGGCTTTTCAGGGCTTTTCAAACTGCCGTCTTCTCAAGTGTGCGCAGGACTGCAGCAGGTGCACCTGTTCGGAAGAGGAGGTATTATTTTGGGAAGGTTTCAAAAGTACAGCAAGCAGTTTGCGTTTAAGAAGCTGCTCAGAGTACAATATAAATCCCCTACATGGGTATCGAACCAGCACCCTCCTGTTCATGCGTTTGCGCACGTACATGAATGTGTGTGTGCCTATAAGTGCAAGCTTGTGTGCCAGTGCATGTGCGTTCATGCATGGATGTGAGTCTGTCTATGCATGCATGTGTGTGTGAGTGCACATAGTATGTGTATGTAGTATGTGTATATGTGGATATGTGTGTGTGTGTGTATTTGTGTGTGTGTGTGTTGGATAATGCACAGGGTGTGTTGGAAAATGGATGTAAAGTTTTCTGGCCTCTGGAAGACCTCTGCACTTAATAACGGTGAGATTTTAAAGCAGGTTTAAAAACTTCACACTTGCACATTCTCTAAAAATCCTCAGACATGTGTTAAGTAGAGCCAGAGGCAGAGGCGGGGATGGGGAGGGGTGCTGCTGGAGTAAAGCTGTGATGATCCATAACGGGCAGAAACAGCAGTACTGCTCTGGACTGAACACCACGGACTCAAGATCAGACCTGGCCAGCTCCGGCACACAGACAAGGTGGACAAGGCTGTGTGTGTGTGTGTGTGTGTGTGTGAGTATGTGTGTTGTGTGAGTATGTGTGTGTGTGTGTGTTGTGTGTGTGAGTATGTGTGTGTGAGTGTGCGTAAGTGTGTGTGTGTGTGTGTGTGAGTGTAAGCGTGTGAATCTGCGTGTGTGAGTGTGTGTGTGTCTGCGTGTGTGAGTGAGTGTAAGCGTGTGTGTGTGTGAGTGTGTGTGTGTGTGTGTGTGTGTTGTGTGAGTGTTGTGTGAGTATGTGTGCGTGTTGTGTGAGTATGTGTGCGTGTTGTGTGTGTGTGTGTGTGAGTGTAAGTGTGTGTGTGTGTGTGAGTGTAAGTGTGTGTGTGTGTATGTGTGTGAGTGTGTGTGTGTGAGTGAGTGTGTATGCGTGTGTGCCTCAGCTAAGCACTCAGGAATCCGCAGCTCACATTGCTGCATGCGGCGCACGCAGTCTGCAGCAGAAACCGCAGCCCAGCGTCGCAGCGCCGCAGCCCGGCCTCCGGGGGGAGCCAGACATTCCAGCGCTGCAGCGGCTGCAGGTGCCCGCTAATCCCGCCACGCTCCCCCCAGACATCTGGACCTGAGGTGGGAGACACACGGCCGCCAAAAACACCAACCACACCCCCCCACCACCGCCCACCGCCCCCCGGAGCGGCCGCACTCTCCACAGGCGAGGCCAGGCACGGTTTCGGGCCAGAGGGGAAGCACGCCAGGACTGCCCCTCTCAAATGCGCTTCCCAAAAACACCCCAGGGACCGGCTGGGTGAATCTGGGGGACCCCTGTGGGGTGTGAAAAGGGGGGAGCCCTGGAGCCGGAGCTATCCACCGTACGCCCCGCGAGGAAGACTTGGGTACGCCCCGCGAGGAAGACTTGGGTACGCCCCGCGAGGAAGACTCGGGACACGCGGACTGCGGCAAAACTGCACATTTCTTTAATTCTCTGGTTTTTTAAAAATAATTTTTTGTTATTTTTCCTGGTCAGAGTTTTAGACTCAGGCTGGAATCTGGTGGGGTTCTGGGCTCTGCCAGGCTTACTGTGAGGACAGGACAGAGGACGTTTCTCTGGGGCGTGGGGGGGGGGTTGGAGATGATACGTGTAATTTTCGGATTTCCTTTGTGAAATGGGGCACCACTGCATGCTACCGCGGGACGTGGAGCAGGGGACCAGTCCGTGGGACTGTCCCGCACACCAGCGTTCGGTTGCCTAGACGCAGAGCTCGAGAGGCTTCCCAGACCCGCTGTGATTGGCTGTGTTCTCCTGTTTCCTGTGAGAATCCTCGATGGCAAGTCTGGAAACGTCCGTTACAAGAAGCGGAAAAAGCGTTCCAGTGAACCTGCCTGGCTAGAATTAAAATAACCAACCGCACTGCTGTGTGTTCCAGACTTAATGGGGGGGGGGGGGGGGGGAATGATCCACTCACCCAAGCGACAAAAAGCTGGAAAAGTTTTTCATTTTTGACATGTTTAGTTCTGTAAGGTGCGAGATCTGAAATATGCAACTGGACTGTTCTTAACTGAACATTCTAACGCTGATGTCACAGTCACTGCTTGTGACTGAAAGCGACAACAGAGTTCCGGAACACTGACTTTGACATTCTAAAAAAACCCGTTCTTCAGAAGGGTTAAAGAGCAGCAGAGTACCATGTGCCCACTTCCCCCTGTTGTTATGGGAATGGCGGCATCGCGACAGGCAGCTGATCTGAGATACAGAAGTCTGAAAGAACCGCACGCATCACTTCCTGGGCTCAGGTTTCCCGACCTGGTGTTCTCTCTCTCTCTCTCTCTCTCCACTCTCCCCCAGGTGAGCCTCCTCTCTCCCCCAGGTGAGCCTCCTCTCTCCCCCCAGGTGAGCCTCCTCTCTCCCCCAGGTCAGCCTCCACTCTCCCCCCAGGTGAGCCTCCGCTCTCCCCCAGGTGATCCTCCGCTCTCCCCCAGGTGATCCTCCGCTCTCCCCCAGGTCAACCTCTGCTCTCCCCCTCTGTTCATTTAGCTGCATTTGAGTGAGTGTAAATAGCTCGTCCTGCACCCGGCGCTGGGCTGGCTGAGGAGATACACGCCCACATGCCCCCCCCCAGCCCAGCCCCCCCCCCTCCGCTGCGGGGGCCAGCGGTTTGCACAACCGATCACTGGAGTGTTCTGTGCTTTCATGCTTTACCAGAATTCTGCCAGTTCCAGGAAGAGGACGCATTTGTTCGCCCACAAACTGGCATGGCTGTGGGACGAGGGAGCGGAGGAGCAGGGCGGAGAAGTGGAGGAGCGGGTCGGAGGAGAGGAGGAGTGGGTCGGAGGAGTAGGTTGGAGGAGCGGGGGAGCAGGTCGGAGGAGCAGAGGAGTGGGTCGGAGGAGCAGGTTGGAGGAGCGGGGGAGCAGGTCGGAGGAGCGGAGGAGTGGGTCGGAGGAGCGGGCTGGAGGAGCAGGTCGGAGGAGCAAAGGAGTGTTCGGCTGGCATTCAGGTCTTGGCAGCTGGCGCCTCCATCCATGATATTGAAGTGTCCCGTTTCCTGGGGGGGGGGGGGTGGGGGGGTGCGTAGGGTATTGGGATGGGGGGCAGGCCCGTGATCAGTGAGACCTGCTGGCAGTACCCTGTCCTGCTAGTGTCAGCCCGCTCAGCAGGAGGCAGTGTAGGCCACAGAGGAGGTTACATACACAGCACACTCCTGTCATTCAGAGACACGGGGGGATCGCACTGATACAGGCGAGCCAGGGCTCCCCCTAACCTCCACACCCCCTCACCCCCAAACCTCCACACTCCCTCACCCCCAAACCCGCACACCCACAAATCCCCACACCCTATCCCAATCCTGAGATCAGGGCTTGGCAGAGGATGTTTGCCAAGAGGAAAGTCAAAAAGGAACCACGTGTGCTGTTTTTTATCTTTCTTCTTCAGCAGTCTAATCTCTCTCTCTCTCTCTCTCTCTCACTTTCCTATCTTTCTATCAATCTCATATATTTCTGCTGACCTACTGTAATAAAAATTCAAGGAGATAAGTTTTTTTTAAGCAAATCATTAAATTTTCAAAATGAAATTGAAAAACTAGCGATGCATCTCCCTTACTAACGGACTAAAACTGCTTTCCACTCCTCTGCTTTCCTATTGGCTGTTCCCTGTCACATGATCACTCTGCTCAGTTTGATTTATGTTTCCTGCTTCTCAGGCCCCGTTAGAGTACAGACCCATTCAGCACCGCCTCTACAGGCCAGACCCATCCCCTGAACTGCCGGGGCTCTGGCCACGACCAAGACTTAAAATTAAAATAAAATAAAAAGGATCTTCTGGCTTTTGGCTTTAGGGTCAGTTTTATTGTATCAGCTCCATTGAGCAAAATCAGAGGCTCTTGTGATCAAGCCTCTAACACAGTAGATTTAAATTATCACTGCGTTATTAATGGTTAATAAAGCATTAATAGCCCATTTATACTTTCGTAATAACAACAATGTGGATAACATTTGTTAAAATATCCAGATTTAAACACATCTCACTAGTGTATATGCAAATTGTGGGTAGGTTTTTCTCTATCTGAGCACCTTGGCCTCTATCTTAACATACTTTTTGGAATTTATTAGTGTTTACTAAGGATTATAAGCATATTTTTAATTATGTATAATGTTGTTATATTTATAACTGTGATGTATCTATAAAGTGCTGCCAGCAAGCGTTATGTAGTCACAGTACGAGACAAATAATGGTTTTCAGGGATTTACTGATTACTGACAACGAGCTTATGGCCGTCTGTTGGAAGATGTTGGATGTTGAGAGCCATTTATAATTATTTTTAACCCTTTGATGAGTAGGTTTTTTTTTGGAATGTTTTTTTTTTCTTCCAAAATTCTTAGTTAGTGTTCTAGAACTCCACTGCTCTCAATTACCAGTAGTGATTGCGACACCAGCCTCAGAATGTTCAGCTAAGAGCATTCTAAACTCATACTAGTGATCTTGCACCTTAAAGGGTTAATTTGCCGTGGGTCAGATGGCTTTGGTTGTATTATGGGTGAACCAGCCAGGGAGATGGGTGATGAAAAAGGTGGGGTTTTTTTTGTGTGTGTTTGAGGATTTTCCACTCTCATGATGTCACCACCATGTGACCCTCCTGCCCCCCGAACATGTTTCCTGGAACTTTACAGGGGGTGCGTCAGCATGCAGTGTCAGGAACTCATTATTGATTGCAATTTTTTTTGTAATATAATTTTTGTCCACATGTCGTCTTTCCCAAACATGTGGATGTGATTTTCCTGAGCACATCAAATCCAGGAGCGGACTGACCCCCTCTTCCCTCCCGAGTGAAGACAACAACCCCCCCGCCCCCCACCCCCCCCCCTTTTCATTTTCAAAGACCACGTGGCCTCTTTTTCTGGGGAAACCACACTTTCATCCCAAAAAGAAAAGGAAACATCTGTGGCCCCACACTTTGTTTTCTACACTGAGTCAGGTGAGTTCATCTCATTTCGGACTCCTAAACAAAATCTGAGACAAGGGGTGAAAGCAGAGCAGCTCAGAATTAGATGGTATTTACTGAGCGCTAACGTGCTAACGAGCTAACCTGCATCAGTGGGTATACTGGTGCCATTTGGAAAGCTAATCCTTTCACTCAATACTATTTTTGCAGCTAACTACAATCTTGATTGAGAATTAGGGCCAACGGGTATCACTGTAATAGCTAACAATATGAGAGTGGGGGGGGGGGGGGTGTAGAAGTAAAAATAGTTCTGAAAATAAGCTGCAGACTACAGCAGCCTGGGGAGGCTGATGAAGGGCTCATAGTGGTTAAAGTTCACAGAGGCCTAAAGCTGTAGTGTGTTCCTTTCAGCCGTTTTACTGGACGTGCCAACTTTACGAGCGGCTAAAAATGTGGGGTGCCCTCGCTGTCAATGTGGGGTGTCCCCAAACCCTACCCCTGCCCCCAAACCCTAACCCCCCCCACCACCACCACCCTACCCCCAACATGGGGGTGCCCTCGCTGTCCCCAAAAGTGTTTTGAGTGTGAGTTTCAGGGAGGTGCATCAGGTCACATGATGCTGGTCACGTGACAGGTGTGGGGGAGGGAATTCGACAGGGGCACCCGGCAGGAGTTAAAACTTTTATTTTTCTGTAATAATTTGTAAAGGGGGAACTCGGGGCAATAAAATGTGATTTACTCCAGCCTGACAGAGGGGGGTTGGGGGGAGGTGGTAGGAGGGGAGATTTGGGGGCGGGGAGTGGGGGGCAGTGTGGTCTAGGTATCCCCAGAGGATCTGCAGTAGAGGTGTAAAGAGAAGCAGACTGTCACTCCTTGATTAAAAAACCGAAAAAAAAAAGAAAAGAAAAAACTTGCCAACATTGGCGAGGGCTGATTGCTCAATCAGAGCCTTCGCTTTGACCCCTGGCTGATTTGGGTGAAGTGAAACAGCCCCCTCTCCCTGCCCCTGCCCCCCCCTCCCTTACCAAAATATATATTTTTTTTTTTTTCTAAAGGTTTTTGTGAGAAGTCTGGATTTCTGGTGTTGATTCATACGTTTTTATGATCACCTTCAGCTGAAATCTGTCAGACATGTCAATGAGCTTTCTTGTAAAAAGCAGCGGTTTTGGTAGGAAAATTATACAAATGTATATATATATGTATATATATATATATATATACACACACACTGGCCATTTTATTAGGTACACCTGTTCAACTGCTCGTTAAAGCAAATATCTAATCAGTTAATCATGTGGCAGCAACCAATGCATTTAGGCATGTAGACATGGTCAAGACGATTCGCTGAAGTTCAAACCAAGCATCGGAATGGGGAAGAAGGTGATTTAAGTGACTTTGAACATGGTTGTTGGTGCCAGACGGGCCGGTTTGAGTATTTCAGAAACTGCTGATCTACTGGGATTTTCACGCACAACCATCTCTAGGGTTTACAGAGAATGGTCCGAAAAAGAGAAAATATCCAGTGAGCGGCAGTTCTCTGGGTGAAAATGCCTTGTTGATGGTAGAGGTCAGAGGAGAATGGCCAGACTGGTTGGAGCTGATAGAAAGGCAACAGTAACTCAAATGAGCACTTGTTACAACTGAGGTACGCAGAAGAGCATCTCTGAGCGCACAACATGTCGAACCTTGAAGCAGATGGGCTACAGCAGCAGAAGACCAACTCGGGATATGACACTGATTATATAAATGGACGGAAGTATGTCAGTAATCACATGAAGGTATGACTTGCTCACAGTATTGGTCAATTAGGTCAATGCTCTGCAGTGAAACATCAAAAATCATAATTGGCTGAGCCAATGAAACAGCAGTGAGAAATGTGCGGGAGGAGCCACACCACTCCTCTGTCCATTGGCCGAAAGTGTTCTGAGCTGTTATAACCCCACTGCTGTGCACTCAAAAGGGGGTGTGGCTTGGCCTTTTAAAGACGTGTCACAAACACAAAAGTGCAAAAAATGAAAACAAACTGATCACCAGGAAGAGACGTCATCACCATGTTTTATTTTCCCTCTCTAGCAACGAGGATGATACACGTTTAAAAAAAAAAAAAAATCTCTCACCAAACTATCGTGCGTTGTCGACTTTTTCCATGACACTCCTCCCCTTCCCTCTAGCGGAGAGCCAATAGCTGTGAGTCATGTTTCCTCCTCGCTCCTTGGCCTGAGCTCAGTTTCCATTCATTTCCAGAAGTTCATTTGTAAATATTTTCTTAAGCAAAGACAATCATCTGCCAGGGAAGACAGACGTGTCCGTTGTTTGAGAGCAATCACATGCGGCACTAGTGGTAGGTGCTGGAACTGCAGCATCATTGGCCCCAATTTGGTGCAAGGAGGTGTGAGGAAAACTCCCATTGCAATAACTTGCCCCCCCCCACCTCTGTGCAACCCCAACATACGAGCATACCATCTCCTCCAGCTCTGCACCCCATGGCCAGGTCTAGAGGACCACGAAAGACCACCAAAGATGGCCACCAAAATCACACAGGGCCAGCGGGAGGGGTCACAGGATTGGCTGGTGCGAGCCATTTTTAAAGGCCCTAACCTGCCATAAGCCAGGCGAAGTCCCCTGCTACCATTACAGGCATTTAGCAGACGCTCTTATCCAGAGCTGCTCACACAACTTTTACATAGCATTACGGCAGGGGGGAGGGGGGGGGGGCGGGGGCGGCCATTACTGAGCCCCTGTCACTCCGCAGTCCGCCGTGTGGAGGATCTCTAAATCTCTCTCCGCCTGGAGAAGGCCGTCGGCTGGCGGCTTCTTCTTCCGAGCCAATAATTGAACGTCTCCGTCTGCGGTCCCCAGATAACCGAGCGGGGCCGGGGGCGTGGGGGCGGGCAGGCGGCGGCACGGGGAGGAGGGGGTTGTGGATGGAGGGTGGGCGGGGGGGGGGATGGGGGGCAGCAATTCGAGCTGAAAAAGGAAATTTGACAAAAGTAATAAGGGCCCCATCTTCTGACACGCACAGTTCGGCCTGATATGAAAGACGAGCTCACTTTCCACACTTTACAACTTTCTCTAAACAGACGGGGGGGGGGGGCGCTGGGGCTGAGCTTATTGGGTAACGCTGTCTGCCGTCCTGATTGGAAACACATTTTTGGGCGCTCTCCGGGTCCCGGAGCCGAGGGGGAAGCCGAGCCCTCGGCAGGATGCGGGGGACTCGAGCGGAGCCCGCTGGCCTCCCGGCTGCTGAATATTAATCGGCGTTTAATAGAAGGAAAACAAAGCGCTACGCCACTCCAGATGCTTCTCCGGTGACACCGTCGTTATTTTGGTTTTGGTAGGGACCTTTTCCTTTAAAATAAACACTTTCCCCCGCCCTGCCGGTCCGAATTTTGAGAGACTGGACTGGACTTGGAAAAATAAAACGGAAGGCGGGGGGGAGGGGTGGGGCGGGGGAATTAAACAAACATAGCATGGCGTGCGCCGAGGACAGAGGCATTGTGGGATTGGAGCACACGCCCGGCCGCTGCTACCTGGCCTGTCAGGCGTGTGCTGACAGCTCTCTGCGAACGGGCATCGGACACGCCCCTCGCACCTCTCCCTCAGTCCCCACTGGGGCTGCGGAAAAGACTCACCTGTGCAGCAGGATCTGTCAGGATCACTCACAAGTGACTGCTCTGGAAAAAGTGACCCATGTGGAGTGCTGTTCCACACTGCTGTTCTACACGGTTCCACACTACTGTTCCTCACTGCTGTTCCACACTACTGTTCCTCACTGCTGTTCCACAATGCTGTTCCACACTGTTCTTCCACACCACTGTTCCACACTACTGTTCCTCACTGGTGTTCTACACTGTTCCACAATGCTGTTCCACACTACTGTTCCACAATGCTGTTCCACACTACTGTTCTACACTGCTGTTCCACACTACTGTTCCACACTGCTGTTCCACACTACTGTTCCACACTGCTGTTCCACACTACTGTTCCACACTGCTGTTCCACACTACTGATCCACACTGCTGTTCCACACTACTGATCCACACTGCTGTTCCACACTACTGTTCCACACTGCTGTTCCACACTACTGTTCCACACTACTGATCCACACTGCTGTTCCACACTACTGATCCACACTGCTGTTCCACACTGGCCAAAGACAATAAACGCTGTGGCCTTGAGTTAGTGAGCCCAGTCGGGTAGACACACAGCAAGAGCTGGCACCAAACTCACCCCGCTTACTTAGGCAAAGGTGGCACCAAACCCTCCCTGGTTCACTGGGCAAAGCTGTCACCAAATCTAGCTTGGTAACCTGGGCAAAGGTGGTACCAAACCCAGCCTGGTAACCTGGGCAAAGGTGGCACCAAACCCACCCCGCTTACTTAGGCAAAGGTGGCACCAAACCCTCTCTGGTCAGCTGGGTTCAATCTGGCAGTGAACCTGAGCCCGTGCCAGGCAGAAGCTTGGCAGGCCCTGCAGACGCAGCCGGCGGCGAGCGTCGGGCAAACGCGCAGGGACGGCACCGACTCCGCGCCGCGAGACCAGGTCCTCACGCCCGCCAGCCCGCAGAAACCGCCAGCCGAAACAGGGCGACCCGCGGCGCCGCGCCCCGCCCCGCCCCGCCACGCCCCGCCACGCGGACGTCCCGGGAACAGACGCCAGCTTTATCCACCCGAGCTGGATCCACCTCGGGCTCGCGTCGGCTTGCCTGTTTTCGTTCGTGCCAAACGTGGGTACTCAGAGAGGCACTCAGAGCGCCCCTGAGGAACAGCGGAGGAAGCAGAGTGTGTTTGGCTAGAGAGATAAAATCAGCCAACGCTGGGGGGGGGGGGGGGGGGAGGGAGGGAGGGAGAGAGAGAGAGGAAGGGAGGGATGGAGGGAGGGAAAGAGGCTATCTCACCGGTAGCATTAGCACTCACTCCAGTGCTTCTGGGGTGCGGCGAAACTCTCTTGGTGTGAACTTCAGCCTGTAGCCAAAGGGGGCGCTGTCATTGTGCAAAGACATAAATGTATTATGCTAGATCCCTCGTTACATGTCTGTTTGCACTCATTTTATCTTAAAGCACAGCCGGCCAGTGGAGGATGGGCTCCCGCTCCACAGCCGGGTTCTTCCCAAAATTTCTTTCGAGTTTTTTTGAGCCACCGTTTGTGCTTTTCTTCCCAATGGGGAGATTGTTTAACTCAATCGCGCACTTTTTTAAAAACCCAATTATCTTTTAAATTCCCAATGGGAATCACCTTTGTGACAGCATCTCTGTTAAATAAATAAAAAATCGCCAAAAATCAATTTTTAAAAATCATAAAAAATCTAATCAATGATCAAGTTTGGAAGAGAGGAGCGAAAGCAAGGCGTCCCTCAGACAGTATGGGAACGCGACACAAGCTCCTGACTCACTGTGATCAGAAGTTTCCAGTCTTATCGGAAAAGGGCAAGTGTGGGTACTGGCTTTTGTTTCAGCCCAGCACTGCAACCCCTGCTTCAGCTTATCAAGGTCTTGATTGAAGACCATGATTGGTTAATTAGTTGAAACGGGTCTCTGGGATAAAACCAAACCCTGCGCCCATACGTGCCTCTTTTCGGATAAGGTTGGACACCCCTGCCCTCGATTAAACAGATATTCGGCTCCTGCATTACTTCCATCCTCCCTGCTTCTCAAAAACAGGAGAATCCCACTGGAATGGGACAAAGCGTTAGGTACAGTGACATGCCGAACGTCCATCACCAAAAGTACTATGCTTGGCCACGCCCCTTAATGAATATTGAAACGATTCCTCAGACCGAAGTGTTTCATTGGACAGGGAATTCTGGCAAGCCTATAGAATCTGTGTCTCTGGCAGACTGGAGGAGGTCAAATCCCAGATTTTTTTGAACTTCAGTCGTTTGGACAGGAGCATGCACACAGAAATTTTACCCAAAATCTGCGCCCAAAACGCAAGAGGAGAGGAAAAAGACAGGGTTCACCTCAAAACCCTTCTTTCATTTTCACTTTCCCGTCTTCATTATCCTCTAAATCCACACTCGAAAAAGCGGCCAAAAACCTAATCATCGTGATCCTATAAATATTTATGTGTGTTTCACAGAATTTTGTCAAAATGATGCCGTAATTAGAGAGCTGGAAAGGTATGGAGCCTGTTTTTCTTTCCCGCACAGAGAAGCTGTTTGTAACCTGGAAACCCGCGCGATGCGTCTTACTGCGCAAAGCCTTAATCTCCGGAAATCCGCCCCAGAAGCCCCTGCGCCCCCGCTGGGCGTCAGCGGCGCCCCGGCCCGTGTTCACCGCGCGCTAGCGGACCGTACGGCGGTCGGCGCGGGTCCCGGGGCGAGGGGCGAGGTCCCGGGGCCGAATGTCAACAAGTCCAGCCGTAGATTTAAAAAGGTCCGTCCTGTTCTCCGCGATCAGAAATGTCGGAGGTACGCGTTCCCATGACGACGGGGGGCTGGGGGTGAGGGTGGCGGGCAGGGGTGGGGGTGAGGATGGCGGGCGGGGCCGTCGGTGGCGTTAGGATTCCCGAATAATTTTACAGTAACCTTACAGCTCGGCCCTGTTGCCATGGCGAGTGTGAGGGCGGGGAGTGTGTTTTTCGGGGGGGGGGAGGGGGGGCGTCCCCACTAAGCACAGTCCTCACACTGTCTGTGAAATAGACTCACATTCATGTGTGTTTATTTGCGCTGAGTTGACACCAGGCTGCTAAACGCCGCCCTATTTCCACAGGCTCAGAAACGGGGGCTCTTAAAAAAAACCCGCTCGGCACGACAGGTTTAACACCGCGCCGCGCGATCGCCGCCGGCCCCGCCCGTCACCGCGGGGAGACGCTAGCCACGCGGAGTCACTTCCAGCTGATAAAACACATCTTCCTCCTGCTCCTCCTCCTCTTCCTCCTCCTCCGTCTTGTTCAGTTGTTCTCTTCACTACCTGCAGTGATGTTTCCTGATTTACCTGGTTCCTATAAAACTAATGCTGCTACTACTGCTATGACTGTTACCATTAGTGATACTATTACTATTAATACTACTACTGCTATGACTGTTACCATTAGTGATACTATTACTATTAATACTACTACTGCTACAACTATTACCATTACATTACATTACATTACAGGCATTTAGCAGACGCTCTTATCCAGAGCGACTTACACAACTTTTACTTAGCACTTTACATTGTATCCATTTATACAGCTGGATATATACTGAAGCAATGCAGGTTAAGTACCTTGCTCAAGGGTACAACGGCAGTGTCCTTACCCGGGATTCGAACCTACGACCTTTCGGTTACAAGCGCAGTTCCTTACCCACTGTGCCACACTCCGTCCATTACTGATACTATTACTATTAATACTACTACTGCTACAACTATTACCATTACTGATACTATTACTATTAATACTACTACTGCTAACTTTACATTACATATTACTATTATACTACTGTACCATTACTGACTTTACATACATACATACTTACTACTACGACTTACCATTACTGATACTATTACTATTAATACTACTACTGCTACAACAACTAATACTGATACTATTAATAATTACATTTTGCTCACTTTATGGCTATTTATTTTCTTTTTTTGGTCTGTCACTCACCACACTGGATTACTCCAGGGCAATCCGTCTTCTTCTTTTTCATCCTTCCTTCCTCTACATAATCAGTTTCACTGCTGAGAGAGAGAGGAAAGGAAATCACATCTTACAGGCTTCAGTAATTACCCAGGAGACACTCACACACACACACACACACACACACACACACGCACACACAGGCACACACACACGCACACACAGGCACACATACACACCATTCAGACACACATAAGCTGTCTAAATCATAAAATCCACCAGTCAAACATATGTCTGAAACATAGAACCCACAAGTTAGACTGACTATCGATGTGCCATTCTAAAATATTTCTCTGACACAGACCAAATTCTTGTTCTAAAATATATTTTCAGACACATACATATATCAGATATTTTAAATTAGTTCTGGTATTTTACAGATTTTTTGTGACCAGCACTGTTCCATAAGAATTTCTAATGCTGTGGTCCACCAAGGCCCTCTCTAAAAGTTGAAAACTATTTTAGAATTTTGTTTACAATTTTTATCAGACAATCTGTTCTGTTAGCTCCCCGTAGATTAAGGTGGGGTGAAACAAACACTAAAAAAACAGACCCGAAACTAACGCAGGAGCATCTGCTCGAGCGACACTCCGAAGCACCCAGAGTCTCGACGTTCCGCTCGCTTCGCTGGCAAATAAACGGGCGAGAGGAGAAATCTGCGCCGAGCCGCGCGAATTCGGCGACCCGAACAACCCAGCCCTTCTGGAGCTACCGCTTCCTCCGCTAACTTTGGAAGCAATTTCACCAGATTTATGCATTCATTAATTTTTTTAAAGCGTTGCCAATCGACATTATTATTTTCACCGTAGCTTCTGGTTTCAGGATGGAAGGGGTTAACAACCTCTCGGTTTAAAACACACACACACACACACACACACACACACAGAAATGTTTGGCAGGACAGAGGGCACAGGGGGCACTGCTGCCAGTCTTACCTGGCAGCACACCTGCGCTGGCACCGTGCTCAACAGGTGCGTTAGCCGCTGCTCCCTGCGTGCGCTCAGGTGCGGTCAGGTGTGCTCAGGTGCGGCCACTGCGTCCAGAACATGAGCTTCGGGTCCAGGAGTGGGACGCTAGCCCGCGACCTCTCGTGCCCTCTGGTAAATGGGTCAGCCTTTTTCCGGGAGCTTCCGAGAGGGGCTTCATGGTCCAGAAGCTTCATTAAGCGTCCAGGCTGAGGTAACATGAGCGCACGTGGGCATGGTTTGGGGGAAATGGGGGTAATTCTATATTTTGTAATTATGGGTCCTGCTGGTGTGATAGGCAGGTCATCATTGCCTGTTAGACACTGTGTGCCTTTACAGTCAGGCACAGAACCAGAGCCGCACTGCACCCCCTCACCCACCCCCCCCCCTCATCTGCAGCCAGACCAGCACTGACCCCCCCAAACCAGACCACCACTGACCCCCCAAACCAGACCACCACTGACCCCTCAAACCAGACCGGCACTGACCCCCCAAACCAGACCGGCACTGACCCCCCCAACCAGACCGGCATGACCCCCCAACCAGACCAGCACGACCCCCAACCAGAACAGCACTGACCCCCAACCAGACGCACAGACCCCAACCAGCAACAGACACAACACACACAAACACGCACGCACACACACACACACACACTCACACAAACACGCACGCACACACACACACACACATGTGCGTTATGTTTATCAGTCAGAGACATGTCTGTCAGACAGAGTCCAGAGCAAATCTAATAAAGTCTCAGGAATTACCCCCCCCCCCCCCACCACCACCACCAGCCCCTCTCACCCGCTGCTCAAACGCCGGACCACAGGAAATCAGGAAATCAGGAAGGACAGTTTCCTCCACTGTAACACTAGAAACCAGCACCAGGGGCGGGGGCCCAGTGGGGGCCCTCTGGGGGCCGGGGGGGAGCTTTCGAAGTGGCTGCTACCGGGCCCGTCCAGTGAATCTGACCCCTGCCGCCCCGCCCTAGCCGATCGGAGCGTGAGAGAGAGGGGTCAGCAAGGAGAATAGGCGTGCCCCAGGGTTCCACGCTCGGCCCGTCTGCAATTCCCCTTCGCCACCCCCTGGTCAACTCGCCCAGCTCAGATTCCATCTGCCTGCGCAGCAATGAAAGGGGTACTGAGAAGACCTGAGGGCCACAAGAGGAAGAGGAGGAAAGGAGGAAGAGGCATTATAACCTTCTCCTGAGCACGACAGAGGAAGAGAAGTTAAACGAGTGACTCTGCCTTCTCCATGCATATCCAACCGTCTTTTCCTCCACAACTTTTACTTACAAAAAACAAAAAGACTTATATCTAATTTTAATACTTATGCTAATAATAATAATGAGAAGAAGAAGAAAAGAAGAAGAAGAGGAGGATGGTAAAAATCCCCCTAGTTCCCACCACCCCTTCCCTCTTATTAAACATTTCAAACAAAAACCAAACACCACCCATCAGCAACTACCTTCTAAACGCTGACAGTGCACTGGGCACTGGTTAAGCACAATAATACTCAATACACAATACACAGTAAAACTTCATATTTACTGAAATGCCTCTCTCTCACTCTCTCTCTCTAACTATTTACCCTCTTGTCAGTACGAAATGCAATAGGTAGCTTGCACACAATGATAGATGTTTTATTATACATTTCAAAAGAATTGCTTTTATTCTCAAACTGTAAAAAGATATCTATTAAAGGTCTATCCCTGCCTTTTAGCCAAATTATAATTTTTATCTTTATGCTATAAAACGTGATTTGTTAAAACAATAAACACCCACTCGCTTTGTTTGCCCATGAACACTGGCAGTATTTTCTTAGAGTAAAAATATGATTTCCTTGCTTTAATGGTTAAATTACCATGCTTAAACATTTAAGTAGAGGATAGTAGAGGACAGGTGAGACAGGACAGGAAGGAGCAGACAGGTGAGACAGGACAGGAAGGAGCAGACAGGTGAGACAGGACAGATAGTAGAGGACAGATGAGACAGGACAGGAAGGAGCAGACAGGTGAGACAGGACAGGTAGTAGAGGACAGGTAAGACAGGACAGGTAGTAGAGGACGGGGAGACAGGACAGGAAGGAGCAGACAGAACAGATAGTAGAGGACAGATGAGACAGGACAGGAAGGAGCAGACAGGTGAGACAGGACAGATAGTAGAGGACAGGTGAGACAGGACAGGAAGGAGCAGACAGGTGAGACAGGACAGGCAGTAGAGGATGGGTAAGACAGGACAGGTAGTAGAGGACGGGTAAGACAGGACAGGTAGTAGAGGACAGGTGAGACAGTCTCTGAAGTGATTTCTGTTGCATGGATTCAAGGCATCAACTGTAATACAACCCCCCAAAACCTTTGAGTCACCTTTGAGTGTGAGTGTTGAACATGGCAGCAGAGTGCGGTGCAGCACCAGAGCCCTGACCCCGCCCTGACCCCGCCCGGTGAGCTGCCCTTCCGAAGAAGCGGTTACCACCCTTTCTGTCCCCGCTGCAGCCTACGTCTGGGGGGCTAAATTTAGCGGCCTGGCCTCCGTCACAGGGAGTGGGGCTTTCTTTTTTTTGGGCGGTGTTGCAGTGGGGTTTGGGCAGCAGGGAACACAGGTGGTTTGCAGGCGCAGACAGAACAAACAGGGGCGAGAGGGGATGACATCATGGGCGGTTAAACTTCGATTACCTCGCCGGGCCGGATCAGGGAGCACAGTCAGAGACGCTGAGTCAGCATGGTAATGATGTGGAGAGCGCACACACACACACAGTATGTGAGTGTGTGTGTGTGTATGTGTGTGTGTGGGTGTGTGTATGTGTGTTGATGGGTGTGTCTGTTTATGTGGTGTGAGTGTGAGCGGTGTGTGTGTGTGTGTGTGTGTGTGAGTGTGTGTATGCGAGTGGTGTGAGTGTGTGTGTGTGTGTGTGTGGGTGGTGTGTGTGGTGTATGCTGGTGGTGTAGTGTGAGTGTGTGTGGTTGTGGTAGTGTGTGTGTGTGAGTGGTGGAGATGTGTGGTATGTGTGTGTGAGTGTGTGTGATGTGAGTGCGTGTGTGTGTGTGTGTGTATGCAAGTGGTGTGAGTGTGTGTGTGTGTATGTGTATGTGTGAGTGGTGTGTGTGTGTGTGTGTGGTATGTGTATGGGGTGTGTAGTGTGTGGTGTGTGTGGTGTGTGTTATGTGTTATGTGTAGGTGTGTGTGTGTGTATTGTGTTGGTGTGTTGTGTATGCCATGGAATGTGGAGGTGTGGTGTCAGTGTGTGTGTGGCATGTTGTGTGTGTGGAGGTGTTGTGTGATGGTGTAGAGCAGTACATCATATGTTAGAGGTAATGTTAAGGGCAGTATTTGTTGACTATAACTGCAAAGTAGTATTACAGTAATCCTTGCAGTAGCAGTACTGTAGTATTAGAGTACTGTAGTAGTATACAGTAGAGTATTGTTCACAGTCATGATAGTCATATGGTTGGCGTTTTGCCTTTCTGGCTTTATTACCTAAGAGATAAATTTAAAAAAGACTCCACATGCTCCTCTGTGTGAGGGCTTGGCAGGACCTGCAGGTTCGACACGCGTTTCCTTATCCGCAGATAGCCTATCAGCGGACGCTCTACCGGGCCAGCAGCGCGGAGATTACCGCTATCTGGAGCGCTACAATAAAGCCCATCAATTACAGTAAACCCAAGCGATAAAAAGGTTAGTGGATCTTGGAGCAAGTTAAGCATAAAGTTTGCCAGCAGAGTACAGCAGGTTCCGCGAAAAAATTAAAAATACAAACCAATGCAGTAAACGTCGAGCGCTTGTGTCTGCTCCGTGCGATTCAGTAAGTCAGAAGTCAGAAAAATGTGCTGACTTTGCGCCTAGTTTCACTCCAGATTTCTGCTGTATCAGAGGTTTTTATGTCTCCCATTTTGGGGTGGTGGGGGTCGGTGTGGGGGTGGGTGGGGGGTGTAATTTCTACTCTGCTTGCTGCTCAACCACACCTCCACCCTCATGCCATCTATTGTAACTGATGACATATGGGTACAGGTGTGGTGTGCCGTTAGCTGATTGGCTGGGCTGTGGAAGTGAAGGTTATTCCAAATAAGCGTGATGCACAAACACTGTTATCATGGCAGGGGCTGCCTGCAGCTATGCTTGCTTATCTTTCTCTCATTCTTCTACTTTTTCAAATTAAATTTTCTCAGGGTTTTTTTTTTTTTTTTTTTTTTTGGATTATTAGGTTTGCGTTTGACTTGAAAGTTCAGCGAAGGTCTGTCAAGAGGGGGAAAAAAAATCTCTCTACCTCTTTCTTCCGATTCCTCATCCTCCATCCCCTCTCTCTCTCTCTCTCTCTCAGGATATCGGCCAACTTTGCTTCTACAGCCACACATACACACAAAACATACACAGACACACACACACACACATCCACACACACACACAAACACGTGCACACACAAAACACACACACGCACACATATACACACACACACACACACACATACGCACACAAAACACAAAAAAAACACACACACACACACACAAACCACATCCACGCAAACTTCCCAGGAAGTACTGTAGATGCCAGCCCTCCCGCCTCCTCAGCCAGTTATCTAGAAGAGACTCATTGCAGACATATTTCCCATAATGCATTGCGGTGCATTATGGAAAGGCTGGCCAGGTGTGCAATCCTAAGTAGAAGAGTATCATTTCTGTCAGACTCGCCAAACCAGAGTAAAGGGCCGAGCTGTTTTAAAAACTTGTAGAAAGTGGTTGGAGGGGATCCCAGTGTATCCACCAGGCCCCCCTAGAAGCGCCAGAACAAGGGCGCACGACAAGGGCCAAACCATTTTGGGATTTCATGCCAACTTCCTCTCTTAACCATTCAATTTGCCCAGTAATTTATTTAACCTAACGTGTTTTGGCACAGCTGCAGATGGGGCATGTGTCCTTGGTGAAAACATTTCACTGTGGTTCCACATGGGAGGGAGCCAGAGTTAATGCATACAGCTGTTTAGAAACCTGGGCCAGAATAAATGTTTGGGACACGGACCAGAATACACCCCGGGCCTCCAGGAACTAGGATGTGGAACCCTGCTCCGGGACCAGGGCTCTGATAGGCTCCAGCTCTGCGCCCTGCACAGGGAAGGAGGGGCTAGAGTGTTTTCCCAGAATGCACCAGTGATGCCCTGTCCCACAGCGTTTACCCCCAGCAGGCCTTGCACCTTGCTGTGGCTCTGTCATTAGAGGGAGTCTGGGGGAGAGTTAGGACTCTCAGCACCCAAATAAATATCTCTTACTGCTCAATGCGCCTGCCACCTGTGTGTGAGTGTGTGTGTGTGTGTGTGTGTCTATGTTTGTGTGTGTGTATGTGTGTGTTTGTGTGTGTGTGTATGTGTGTGTTTGTGTGTGTGTGTCTGCGTGTGTATGTGTGCGTGTGTATGTGTGCGTGTGACTGTATCAATGCCTATATTACATTACATTACATTACAGGCATTTAGCAGACGCTCTTATCCAGAGCGACTTACATAACTTTTTACATCGTATCCATTTATACAGCTGGATATATACTGAAGCAATGCAGGTTAAGTACCTTGCTCAAGGGTACAACGGCAGCGTCCTTACCCGGGAATCGAACCTGCGACCTTTCGGTTACAAGCCCAGTTCCTTACCCACTGTGTGTAGCACTGTGCTACACTGCCGCCGCCTATATCAGGTGTAGTTGACTTTCTGCAAGTAATAGCTTAGCTTCCACTGCCCTTAAGTTCCTGTGCCCCTTGAGGGGGCTTGTGGGTGGTGCGGGGGGGTTGTGGGGGATTGTGGGGGGTGGGGTTTTGGAGGTTCTGGTTCTCTGAGCCCCCGGGGGGAAGAGAATGTTTGGTTCTACGACATTCAGAGGGCAGGTCTGGAGGCTTCTGGTTTTCCACACTGAGGAACATGCAGAGGGTTCTCCCGAACGTTTTGTTTTAGGAGAGAAGCTGTTTTTATGTGTCTGACAGGGGGGTGGGGGTGTCAGAAACAGTGCTTTAGCCTGTTTGCCCTGATTTTTTACGCCATGGCTTGAAGTCAAACTGAGAAGTTTCCCAAGGACCGTGAACTTGTGCGTGCCTATGAGAGACAGCGCGCACACACACACATACACACGCACACACACACACACACACACACACACACACATGCATATATGCATACACACGCACAAACATGGGCATACACACAAACATGCACACGCACACATGCGTGCATACATATACACACACATGCACATGCGCACAGACATACACACACGCATACACACACACACATGCACACACATGCATACATACACACACACATGCACATACACACACGCACTTGTACACACACATGCACAAAGATACACAGTCACATGCACACACACACACACACATTTTTTCTGTGTGTTTCTTTCTACCTCACACACTCTCTTTCTCACTGGCAATTGATACAAAGAAAGGAAGGGGGCTTTGGTATAATGCCAAACAGAAAGAAAAGAAACAGAAAGAACATATATTCCAGCACTAGGGAATAACGCCAGCTCAAACAATGTCAAATTAGCCTTGTGTTTCAGAGATAATTATCTCAACCGGGATAATTACACATTTTCATTTAGTCGACATAAAAGGGGCCAGTTGTGGACATGCTCCTGTTTCACCATGGAGACTTTACCGGCGAGAGAGAGGGCTGTCTGCTCACGGCACTTCAAAAAAAATTGCCCGACTTGAAACAGTAATTTCAGGTGAAGCTGACGGGCCTATCAGGCTGTAATTTAAATTTAATTTTCAGAGTCGGTTGTATTTATTTATTTCCGGACTTATACAACAGTTTTTCATAATTGTTTTACATAACTGTCAGCATAGGAAAAAAAATACATACGAATCTATTTAAGTTCAGGCCAAAGGAACGAATGTTTAATTGCTGTTTAAAATGTAGCTCTTTTTTTTTTTTTTTTTGGATTGTTTTAATCGCCCTCTTCTGAGTCTCCCAGTCCAATGAGACAGCATCACAAAGTTCTCTCGCGGATGCAGTCGCTATCGCTGTCGAAACGCGGAGGAAAGTTGGCAGGTAGGAAGACCGTAATAACACATACAGCAAGATTTTGGTCCACCCATGTAAACATTTATATTCGAAAACAAGAAAAAAAAAACTAAAGTTGCCAGAAAATGAGGATTTAGGTGGGAAATTATGTTGCCGTTGACTCGATGCAAAACGTGGGGGAGTGAACGGGGTGGAAAATATGTGGCTTCGACCATATGTTGTTATCGCGTTTTTTTACTTTCTTTTTGAATCGGATACCTTATTATTTCGACAGTATGCCGCGTAGGTGTAGTTTATGTATTGCGATCACTTGGTTCAGGGCGCGAGCACAAAAATCTTCTGTGGTGTAGTAAGTTTATTACGTGCGCGCGAGGTGTTCGTGTGGACGATGCGCCTCTCGCGCAGGTGGTAGAGGCTTACCTCACGAACGAAGCTTACGATTCCCTCTCTCTCACACACACACACACGCACGCACACACAGTATAACAGTGCCGGTAAACTAGGGTTTGGCAATGGTTCTGGTCGTTCCGTTGAAATCAAATTCATGTTTCTCAAACCACTGTAACCAGCTGGTTGTATAGCCCAGGCTACATTACAAAACAAGCTTGGCAGTGTTATCTGGGAAAAAAAGAAGTAATTACATGCGGCACGAACTTTCAAGGCGACTTGTTCACAGAACATCGTAAGGTGATGAGACAGACGCACCTTCAACCAAGTCTAGTTTACAAAAGTAGTTTTTCTCTCCATAAATCAACAAGGCGCTGTTTTTTCTACCCGCCACGCGCAACTGGTAGAACGGGGGAATATCTGTTGACTAAACTCAAAAATGCCATTTTCTGTTTATAGTAAGAGCGGTTAAAATGTGAATATCTTAAATAAACAAGCGCCGTGTAAATAAACGCGAAACGGCGAGGCCGACGGGAATCAAGACGCGCATAGTTAAATTTCTGTATTTAGAAACGGGGCAGGGTTCTGGAATTAGGCTGAGCTGCAGATAGGATTACGGGCTGATTCGGCGTTTCGGGGGGTTGACATAATACAAACAAACAACTTTACAACATCCAGAAGTCTGAGTTTCCTTTCGCTTCAACGAAGCAGCACATGTGCCCGCTGAGAGAGAGAGAGAGAGAGAGAGAGAGAGAGAGAGGGAGAGAGAGAGAGAGAGAGAGAGAGAGTCGCTCACAGAGACATCTGTAAACTATTAGATGCGAAACTTCAGGTAGCCTAGCAAAGCACACATGCGGCCCACATTACCCCGAAAATTACATTTCCACAACTTTACTAAGCAAAATAAACAATTACACGACAAAGCATTAGCTAGAGACTGCAGTAAAAACCGAGGCTGCACAGGTAGAACGAGTGTGTGTGTGTGCGTGTGCGTGTGTGTTGGGAAGTGCAGGGGTGGCCGTAAAATTTACAATTAAGCGCGAAAAAACAAGTAATGCTTTTGTACGTCCAGGTTCAGACGAATTGTCAATTAAATAATACTGAGAGAAAAAGGTCTTCTTCTACTACGACTTTACTATAGTCACTACAAGACACACTACTACTACTAATGCGTATGCTGCTGTAGTAGTAGTAGTAGTAGTAGTAGTAGTAATAATAAGCAAAACAGCACATAATATGAAAATTGCGATTGTTCCTGTTTATTATCTAGTATAGTTACATGATAATTATTCGTTATGTTCATTATATTATCGTTATACAGATTAGGCAGAAAGCATGGTCTAAAGTTAAAAGTTGAGAGAGGGTAAAACATTTTAAACTGTGTCTAGGCTATTCATGCAATCATCTCAGAAATATAATGTATGATATAGAATTTTAAATATAACGGGCCAGTGTGCTATCCATGCTTGCACTTGCATCGACAAAGCAAGTTTGGTCCTAACATTAAAGATGTGTAGATTTTTACTGTTTTAAATAGCTTTGAAAAAAAAAATCGTAACATAAATCTTGATTAGAAACTTTTTTCATTAACCTAGCAGGAAGAGCAAACGCGTCGATGCCTTTGACCCTTGGACTCGGGACTCGAAGTTAAAAGCGACGGATTGAGATTTGGTTTCTAGCGCTTAATTCCCGGATTAGCGCCTGAACTCTTTTCGATAACAAAGACACTGTTGTCACGCGCAATAAACAAGCGCCAGAGAGAGAGAGAGAGCGAGAGAACGCGCGAGCGAGAGAGAGAGTTCGGTTAGGTAATTTTGGCATCTGAAAAAAAAGGGGGATATTTATTCTCAGTGTCTCGAATGTCTTCGGTCACTGACATTCAGTCATTTGACCTGTCAGGCCTGTTGCCTTACACATTTCAGCCCAATTAAATGCTCCATTTTAACTTCCCCTGGCCTACACCCACGTTTGATTGGTGCATTGGTCTTTTTATTGGTCAATACAGATAAGTTTAAAGGACACACGAGGCAGGCTAATACGGGGAAATGAGCAGGTGTGTGCAAATCAAGAATTATTCGATTATCACCGCCAGTTACTTGTTATAAATCCCTGCTTTTCGATAATGGTTTGAAATAATTCATTTAAATAGATTAGTTTATTTCGGATATAATTCATCAGTTTCGCGCTAATGTTCGAACAGTTTATAATTTTATCTCATGTATCAAAAAAATATCTATACATCAAGACTGATCTTATTTCTCAGATTTAAGGACACCACTTTATCATATCACCGATATATCCAAACGCTTTCAGTCATGCATATTGCATTTCAAATTGTCAGGGTCAATAGCACAGTATTTTTCAATATATTTTTCATATTAACTTGAGTTTGCAGCGAGGGCGTTTTGTTTTCGAATATTTCAATTGATCATTTAGAAAAGGAGGGGGAAAAAGTTTTTTGAAAACAGGTTTCTAGGCTCTGGATATGTCGCGTCGCGAGGCATATAGCCTACTGACATCACTGTCCCCGTAGTGTGAAACGTTACGTAGAGTAATATAAATAGATCAACATTGCATCATCAGCTATAAATAGTTTTTTCCGTTTCCAAATTGCACAAAGAGGCACACATGCCTCAACGTAAGGCGCGGTATTGGCATACTGCAAACACATTTTCTGTTGTATATCGTATATTGTTGACGAAATGCCTGACTAGAATGACGGGACTGCTACTTGATAGAGGAGATGAACGAGAAGTAGAGTGACTGTGGAGTAGGCTAGTTTCGCCGGTACATGTTGTGCGCGTGCCCGCGCTTGAACAGAGTAGCCGGACTTGTGCGCTCTCTCTGATGCCGCACTATTTTTTTTTATATACAAGCAAAACTGTTGCACACCGTCGTTTGCGACAGATATTTACTTTTCGTGATTTAAAAGGAACCGTTTTTTTCTCTGTGTTTGGTATGAGGACGTTGTGTGTCTGATGAGGACGTTAAGTGTCATTAAAACTGAACAATATTGGTTATGTTTACCTACTCGTTAAGCGATGTTTTGATAATTTCGTATCACATTGAAGCATAAAATAAAATTATGAGTATGTAAAAAAAAAACATTTTCATGACA
The DNA here is from genome assembly GCF_018555375.3 of Anguilla rostrata. Lineage (NCBI taxonomy): Eukaryota > Metazoa > Chordata > Actinopteri > Anguilliformes > Anguillidae > Anguilla > Anguilla rostrata. The sequence goes on from NC_057934.1 coordinate 71,508,276, forward strand.
GAAGAGTTTTTGGGGACGCAACATTTGACAACAGATGAAACTAAAAAAAACGAATTCAGAATAAGCAAAGTTGGAAAAAATGGAATGAATAAACAAATAACATATTAATAAAAATTTTAAATAAAATACAATCATGGTAATAATAATATATATTTTTAAAAATAATAATAATTATTGACAAATTTTTCTTGATCGGAGTAAACGAACGGTCTCGTGTTGGAATGTCTCTCAACCTCGTGCTTCTATGCAAAACTGCGACTAATCTTGAGTTTCTGGACCGTTGTCTCCCCCTATCGATCAATATTGAACACATGATTTCGGTAGAGTTTTCCGCGAGAGGTAACGTTCACTTTTTCCTAATTATTATTATTATTGTTATAATAATAATAATAATAATAATAATAATAACAACAACTAAGATTATACCTTACAAATTTGCAAAGAAAATGTCAACTACTAAAATCGACTTCGGGCCGAAGGAGTTTTACTAAACTGTCAGATTTTCTCATGACACTTCTACAAAAATAGGTTGCACTAAAAAGTTTTCACCATTGTATATTCTAATGAATAAATAAGTCACGAGAGGTTCAACGTGGCAGCGGTGTCTAACTGATACTTAAACAGTTTTGGAAGTCGAAATTTCATGGCGTTTCATATGTCATTACTATGATAATACGACCTGTTCTATCAACATTACTGATATTAATACTACCACCTTATGACCACTGAAATATTTTATAAATATATACGCTTTAATATAGCGGATGTGAGAGCACGATGTCACGAACGACTGATTCATAAAAAATGCTTACGACAGCGAAGTCTGTATTTAATTGTGAGTATATAATGAATTATATCTTGTTTATTGCATGGTGTAAGTAGCGATAAGCAAAACTTTACGAATAGCGCAAACAAATTACAATGAGTTTTAATCAGGTGGAAGACAGAAAGGTTATTAAGCAGAAAGAATATGGATAAAACTCAAAAATCCTTATTCCAGTTTTTCACAGGTATCAATATAATTATAAGAAAAATCAATTCACAGGCGAAAACGGTCGCCAGAAAATAACTAGTTATGGCTCTCCAACGCATATATGGCGAAATTGTGCGTTTTACTAGATTCATTTAAGCACCAGTAGTTACGCTGAAGTTGACTGCGCCTAATAGTGTAGTTTTTTTTTTTTTTTTACGATTGCATATTTTATTTATGTAAAAGCTCGATTTGCAGGCATTTATTAGTTAATCTTACGAGGAAAAGAGAAGGATCGTGTTCTGTCTCCGCCCCGAGCTCTCCGGCCCAATCCACGCTGTGCTGTCTAACTTGTGGCTTGTCTTTATAAAAAGGCACTTTGCAAGTGCGCTCCAGTCTTCAAAACTCACGGGCAACTTGGAAATAATACAGAAAGGGAACATTCTCGCGTTTTTGTCCACAGAGGTTTAAACAAATCGCATCGACGTTCGTTATTCAAGAGATGAAAAGCTCGCAGACTTGAAGCGGTATGATTGCGAGGTAACTTATTATTTTTCTGGAAAGCGCTCGTGCTTGTTATAAATAACAGCTTGAATTGTCAAAGGGACATTCGGCGAACTTTTTTCTTTTTATGCTTGCTGGAGCAAATCAAATTTGTAGCTATTGTGTTTTCTTCAACTCGTACTGGAAGGTTATTTTATTCAGCCAGGGCAGGCTGAAACCTTCCTTCATTCAGCTGACAATTTCACCTGTAGTCGTCCACCTAATACTTTCGTATGAATCTACTCGACCCCTTTTTAAAAATGACAGACGAGCAAGATAAGTGTCTATCTGACGTGCCGAGCCCGAGTATGTCAGAGGATTCTGCTGGGTCTCCTTGTCCTTCCGGATCTGGGTCTGACGCCGAGAACACACGCCCGCGCGACAACAGCCTGGCCAGAGCGGACGGTCAGCTGGTCGAATTCAAGAAGGACGAGGATGACAAATTCCCCGTCTGCATCCGCGAGGCGGTGTCCCAGGTGCTGAAGGGCTACGACTGGACCCTCGTGCCCATGCCCGTAAGGGTGAACGGATCCAGCAAAAACAAGCCGCACGTGAAGCGACCCATGAACGCCTTCATGGTGTGGGCGCAAGCCGCGCGCAGGAAGCTGGCGGACCAGTACCCGCATCTTCACAACGCCGAGCTCAGCAAGACGCTCGGGAAGCTGTGGCGGTACGTTTTTATTTATTTATTTGCCGCTTTTCTTTCTCTGTTTTTATAGACGCCGAGCAAACGTCTGCAGTGTTGCCTCGCATGGTACAGCTGCAGAATCGAAACGCTGCAAACCGTTGACGGCTCTCCTTGATATTCAGAGGATTTGTCATGGGTTGTATTCGGCAACTATGAATTGCCTGTCATGAGTTATGTATATTTTGCATATGTGTGTGCCATTGATACGGCATTTTAAACTGGCATTAAGTGTTGTTGTTAGTTTATTTTGCGTTTTGTTACAAATATCAAAGAATTGCGAGCTTTTGGTTTTCCAAATTAACGACGTTTTTTCTTAAAAGTATCTTAAACCACGTTTACTTATAAATAACGACTTTCGAGGTATCTGCTTTGGTCCAGAAAAGTTTCAGCGAAACGTCTTTACCCGTCCGTGCATTAACGTTGCATATTCCTCTTCGCTTCAGATTGCTGAACGAGGGAGAAAAACGTCCGTTCGTCGAGGAGGCCGAGCGCCTGCGCGTGCAGCACAAGAAAGATCACCCCGATTACAAGTACCAGCCTAGGCGGAGAAAGTCCGCGAAGAACGGGCAGGGCGAGGGCGAGGACGGCTGCGAGCAGACCCACATCTCACCCAACGCGATCTTCAAGGCACTGCAGCAGGCGGATTCGCCCGCGTCCAGCTTGGGCGAGGTGCACTCCCCAGAAGAACATTCAGGTAACTACCGACAAAAACAAAACAAAACAAAAAACAAATAAACAACAAAAACCCGCGTCTGAACGCCGTGTTGAACGACGAACTATATATATAGCCTACATATACATAACGACGATATGTATATTTCTTATATTCATAATTTTGTGTTTTCGATGCATGATTCTAAAACTAGGATGATGAAATGCCTACGTTGAGGCAGTCTAGCAAGGACTAGGCTGTGAATAATTACACAGTTTATGAGCTGCAGTGCAAATACAACACCTTTCCTTGCCGCCAGCTTATCTCTTCCTTGTGAAAACCTCCCTATGATAATACCATTCTTTTTTTTTTCTGGGAAGAAAACTAATAAAAGCTTATCTCTCCATCACGTTGTGCTCTGCTCGCGGTAGTTTTAATAACTCCTTCTTCCTCCCCCTCCCCTTCTTCCTCCACAGGGCAGTCCCAGGGCCCCCCCACCCCGCCCACCACCCCGAAAACGGACACGCAGCAGCCGGGCAAAGTGGAGCTGAAGCGGGAGGGGCGCCCCCTGCAGGAGGCGGGCGGCGTTGCCGGAGCGACCGGGCGGCAGCTCAACATCGACTTCCGGGACGTGGACATCGGCGAGCTGAGCAGCGAGGTCATCTGCCACATCGAGACCTTCGACGTCAACGAGTTCGACCAGTACCTGCCGCCCAACAGCCATCCGGGCGTCTCCGCTGGGGGGGCGGCGGCGCCCTACGGGGGGAGCTACGGGGCGGGGCAGGCGTCCGGAGGGGGAGGGGCGCACGGCTGGATGTCCAAACAGCAGCAGCAGCAGCAGAACCCCCCGCTCTCTGCCCTGGGGGGGGAGCAGAGGCCCACGCACATTAAGACGGAGCAGCTGAGCCCCAGTCACTACAGCGAGCAGCAGCAGGGCTCGCCGCAGCCAATCAGCTACGGCTCCTTCAGCCTGCAGCACTACGGCTCCGCCCCCGCCGCCTACCCCGGGGTGGCTGCGCCGCGCGCCCCGCAGTACGAGTACTCCGACCACCAGGGCGGCGCCACCTCCGGCGGCTCCTACTACAGCCAGGCATCCGGCCTCTACTCCGGCTTCGCCTACATGGGCCCCCCTGGCCAGAGGCCCATGTACACCCCCATCGCAGACACCGCGGGGGTCCCCTCCGTCCCCCAAAACTCACACAGCCCCCAGAGCTGGGAACAGCAGCCTGTGTACACACAGCTCTCCAGGCCCTGAGGGAGAGAGGGATGGGGGGAGACACAGAGAGAGAGGGATGGGGAGAGACAGAGGGAGGGGGAGAGAGGGATGGGGAGAGACAGAGAGATGGGGAGAAAGATGGGAGAGACAGGGGAAGAGAGAAGGAGAGAGAGAGGGAGTGTGTCGACACCAGGTTTGGGGTGGGGTGGGGTGGGGTGGGGTGGGGTGGGGGCGTAAATTACTTTTCAATTTAATACAGGACACGTACTTAAAATTTAGTTCCTGAATTGAATTTTAAAAATGTCCATGTTCCATGACTGTTCACACGCACACACACACACACACACACACGCACACACACGCACACACACACACACACACACACACACACACACACACACACACACACGCACACCTGGTGGGGATGTCGAGGGCATTGAGCAGTCTGACCCCAGAGGCTGGAGAGGTCTCTCAGCGAGCCAGAGCTGGACACACCGGAGACACGCGATGAGAAAAGCTGGACTTGAAACCTGAAAATATGCGAATGGTTCACGCTGTGCCTTCATACGAGGACTTGTGATAATTATATATATAAATATATATTTTTAGCCATAATTTACAACAGAAGAAAAAAGGAAATATATAATCCTCTGTGAGGACGTATTAATAATTGTTTTAGTATGTACTGTGTATGTTTTTTTTTCTTCCTTTTTTGTTTTTGAAGTTTATTTTTTGGGGGTGGGGGATTTATACCTTCTTTTTTAATTTTTTTAAAGCATTCTTCTTTTTTGTTTGTTTTTTTCCTGAATCTGCTATAAACCACTTTCTGTAGTGCAGTCTCTTCAAGGCCTTATTTCTTTTCTGACATATTTTTATACAGTCAGCAAACGTATCCCTTTTCTTCCTTCATCTTTTTTTTTTTTTGTTGAAAACTCTGCCGTGTGTTGCGCTTTTGGTTCTGCATACGTTTCTGTATATAACACTTTTAAAAGGTGATAAGATGTACTAAGTATGTGGATCGGAAAATTACCAGCCTGAGACAGCCATGTCTGTTCTTTTTAATTTAACGATCTGGTCACCAAAGGTCCTGCTTGGCGTTTCTTAAATTTCGCCCCGCGGACCGTCCCGAGTTGTTTTAACTCACCGTGCAAGGTTACGTCAGATGTAGGAGTAGTTCAGTTTTGTTTTTGTTTGTTAGTTTTTTTTCGTCGTCTGTTAAAGATGCAAGAAGTTTACACCAGAGGTGCCTGTTTGTTTCCGTGGCGACGGCCATGCCATCGCACACTGAAATAACTACAGCTGAGACTATACTTCACTTTCTGACAGGAAGTGCTGAGACTATACTTCACTTTCTGACAGGAAGTGCTGAGACTGTACTTCACTTTCTGACAGGAAGTGCCAGCAGCCACAGGAAGTGACCTTTGACCCCCCTCCGTGACTGTTCCCAGCAGGCCACAGCCATGTTGTCTTTAATTACAGACCCCCAACCCCCCCACCCCCACCCCGAGCCCCTAACCGGTCTTAACCAGTTTAATTTATTTATTAGTAGATTAATTTTATTTCAAAGTAATTATTTGTGTTTTATTCTTTAATACAGCTGTATACAACTAATTAAAATTTCGGAATATAAAACATATGCATACTGTTTTTGTCTTTTGCAGAAAGCTGTTCTTGTTCAAATTTGGTACAAATTGTAACCATCTTGTTTATTTATCATTTGAAAATTTTTCTATTTTAAATGTTTATTTGTTCTTTGGCATCTAGTTGTGTACATATTACTTTTGATTGTGATAAATCTTGATTTGAAATTCTTTAACAAGAAACTGGAAAATTTGTTTTTCATACAGAATATGAAGAAACGTTTATTTGAAGCAGTGGCTGAACATTTTTGTTCATAAAAGTACCAGCATTCTTTTTATTTTTAAAAAAGATTTATTTGATATTCTGTATTTCATATCTTAATACTGACATGGAGAATCTTTTAATGCAAGTGAACAAATCCTTTTTTTCTTAGACAAGTTTAACATGTTATTGTCTTTTAAAGAAGCTTATCTTTTGTATGATATTGTTTGCAATAAACAAGAAAATCTTGAAAAAAAATCACATTGAATGTATTGTGTTTGGTTTGGGAACAAGCGTACTGTTTTAACCAGTTTGCTACTGTATATTCAACTTCAACAGTCAGTTACAAAAGTAAATCCTATTTCCCGCAACAACTCAAATCTTAAGGTTTATTTTAAATGTAATAGTCAAGGAAAGCACTTAACATGAATATCAATAAAAAATTTGTGCATATACATATACATATTATTACCAGTGAGTGTGCGTATGCATGTCTGTGTGTGTGCATGTGTGTGTGCACACCGGAGTACAAGTTTGTATGTGTGTGTATGTGATTGTGTGCATGTGTTTTGGTGTGTGGGTGTGTGCATGTATATCTGTGTGTGTGTGGGTGTGTGCATGTATATCTGTATGTGTGTGGGGGAGGGGGGAGGGGGGGTGTGCATGTATATCTGTGTGTGTGTGTGTGTGTGTGTGTGTGTGTGTCGAACTTGGAGTCCTTTTTTTCTGGAACTTTCTATTGCGTCAGCCGTGGCAGCGGGGTGCTGCAGAAGCCCATTGTGGAGCGTTTCATTGTGTTCCCCGGCAGCTCCAGTGAGAACGAGCGACTCCCTCGCTGCACATAAAACTCTGCCTGTTTACGGGGGAGACCTCGTTCCTCACCAGGAGCCGGTCGTTTGCAAAGACCCGCAGCGTCCTGCTACCGTTTTAAAGACCTTCAACTGCAACACCTCCTAATCCTTTACGGCGTACGAACACAAATACGTGATTAGAATGTTCTTACCCGAGCATTCCGTTGCTGATGTAACGATCACTGCCGTGCGTGACGACAGCTGAAAGCAACGCGGTTCTAGAACACTGACCTAGAATTAAAAAAAAAAAACATTCCAAAAGTCCAAAAAAACTCAGTGTCAGCAGGATGATATGGAGGGATGATTACATGAAGGTAACACTCAAAAGGAGAGGGAAACTGCGCCAGGGTGTTTGACTCAGTTATTCTGGTTATATTAAAATGTCATGTTTAACAACCCGAATGGCCTTAAAGGAATGCAATGAGCTCAGATACAGAAATATATATAATAATGTGTAACTGTTGTGCTCATAAAATATAGAGCAGGGGTGTCATGCCCAGAAGCGACTTTCGTGGTTCCCTTGAGATCAGATACAGCCAACAAACGCTGAAACACATCCTTAACCCTTTGAAGAGTAGGCTTGTTTAAAGTGTTTTTTTTTTGTCAGTGTTCTAGAACTCCATTGCTTTTGACTACCAGCAGTGACTGTGACATCAGCATTAGAATGTTCAGTTAATAACATTCTAATCACATATTTGTGATCTTACACCATAAAGGGTTAACCAGTAAAGAGACACCCGGGCTCTCTACAGCTAACATATCTGACTCATCAGTTGCCTTACTCTGCAGTCCAATGCAGACCAGATGTTTGATATAATTTAATGAATCGGGTGAACCTATGATTGGTCAGATTACATTGCGAAATTGGCCAATAATTGATCAGATTAGACCGGTACATTGGCTGATTGCACATTTGATTGGATGCATTACGTTTATGCAGAGTGAGAGCCACTTTTTAATAGGCTGGGTGCGCATGTGGTCGGCCAGATTGTGCTGGTTAACAGGCATCAGTTTTGCATTGGCCAGTGCCTTCAACTCCAGACCCGCACTGCAGAAACTTTAAGTAAACACACACACACACACACTCAAACACACACCAGCACACACACACACAAACACACACATATGCATGCACATCAGGTCATGAAACATCAGTCATTTTCTGAACTGCAGCCTGTTGCCTACCCACCTGCCTGTCTCCCAGGCAGCCGAGACTACGCTTGCTTCCGCTTCTGCTTCTGAAAAGACCCCATGCCCAACAACCACGACCACAAACCATGTCAGAAACCAACAATGTGCAACAAACCACTGGAATCTTCCAGGGAACCCTTTTTCTGGTCGGGAGGTATCAGATCTTTCCCTGGGGTGCTGACTTTGCCGGTCTATTGATCATAACCTCAAGCGAAAAGCAGTAGAAATGGCGGATGGGCAGAGGAATGCCAACAGAACACAGACCTACTGAAGTCACCAATGGAGACCTCAACTGTCCTGGCCAATCCTGACTTGAATCGACCTTTCTGTCCACAGAGGGGGGCTAGGGGCTGTCCTCGCCCAAAGTTAAAATAGAGGTAAAATGGTTGATCGTGTATTCCTCTAGGGGGCTTCACAGAAGAAGAATGTCTGGCAGATCTTTAATGTTTGTGACAGATCAGACAGCATTCTCTGAGAAATTTCTATTTTCCAAAAGACCAAATTGACCAGATGGACACTGTGGCTACAACAATTCCTGTTACAGGTTCCTGCCTTCAAATACTCCACGAACATTGCCCTCTCTCTCTGGGATCAATGAACCAATCATTCTTCCAGCTGTGGGCTCATATGAGTCAAGCTGCGCGCTTGCCTTGCTGGGACTGCATGGGGGGGGAGACCCCAGCGAAGAGATGAGGATGAATCCCAAATGGGGATTGGGCCCTCAATCACTAACCCTTCTATTTAAATGTGACATGCTTGTTTCTCTTCCCTCCCCTCCCCCTCCCCCCCATCCCCCCCCTCTCTCTCTCTCTCTCCTTCACACTCTTTCCCACGCACCCTCTTTTGGTTTCACTTCCTGGTCAGCCGGCGGTTTCCATGGATACGATAACGGCTGCGCGGTGTGCAGATCGCTGTCCGCTGGCCTCGCTGAGAGGGCGTCCAGGTGAGCCCGCGGTCAGAGGCCAGGCGTTCCCCTGCGCTGGGGGAAAGAAAGTTCCGGAAAATACCCCGTTAATAAGCTAAACAAAACTAAACAAACTGCCCAGTAGCATAGCAACAACAACAAAAGGAACAACAACAACAACAGCACCCAAAAAAAAAAAGGAGATCAGGTGAAGCTTTGGGTGGTGCTTGAAATTTAGGATGGGAGCGTGAAATTCTCACACCCTTTTTTTTTTTTTTTGCGCACTTCCCGCCCCACTCGCTGGGCGTAGAGCCGGCCCGTCCTGAGAACCGTCTGGGGTGCCAGCGACTCTCACGACCAACAGAAACTGACCACCGAGAGCGAGATAACTGCAGTCACGCTAACTGCGCAAACACCCGGTTTCACCTTACGGTGGGCCGGATAGGACTAAAGTCTGCGCATTTACGCTGCACCGATATCACGTTACCATCGTGCGCATTCAACTCAAGTGATGTTTGCTAAGGCTGGAGATCTTTATAATTGAGCTGTGATATACTGTTACATACTACCAAGTAATTACAGACGGGTTTCTGGCTAGCAAGCGCGAGCCGTCAGACTGCTAATGCCGTCGCGCGGTCTCCTGTTTGTTTTTTCTGTCATCCACCTCTCACGTATGATATTCTGTAAACAAGTGTACTTCGGGTAATTCTTCTGGAGGCACAAGATTCTTTTTAGAAATTGTGAGCAAGGGCCAAAATGTTTTCCACGATGTTTATAAAATAATATCTCTGATCTTGACGTCCCAACATGACAACTAATCAACTGTCAATCAATGCATATGTAGGACTTCAATTACCTACGGGGACTGTAACGTCATTTTCTACAGTCAGAGATTTAAAAAAAAGTTTCATATTGCTAAAAAATGTCCATTGTGAAGAGCTGTGTGACAATCTGTTTGTGAATGTTACAACGCAAAGATATTGTCAGTTTACTGCCTGAGTGACCAATCAAATTTTGCATCAGGGTGGAGCAGGGTGTAGCCAGGGGCATAGGGAAGGGGCTGTGGGGTTCAAGGGTCAAAAAGCCACTCACCCAGAGGTTGCTGGCTTAATTCCCAGGCGGGGCACAGTTTTTGCATTCCACACAGCTGACGAAGTGGAGGATGTTTCAAATCATGCTACATACCTTGTCCCAGATCAGGGCTTCTGCTGAATAAATAAATAAATCTAAATTATGCACCAGGAGCAAAGGAAAAGGACACAGGGGGAGTGCGAGGAGGTCGAAGGTCAACCAGGCCCAGATGTTCCTGGCAGGAAGTTGTTCAGCTTGTTCCTGTGGTTGTTTGGGATGGCAGAGCAGTCCCTTTGCGCATCAGACAGTGCTTCCACACCGCTGCCCTGGGGGGGGGAGGGGGAAGGGGGAAGGGGGGGCCGGGGGGACTGCTGCGAACCATCACTCAGATCTTCCCAGAATTCTGTGCTGAGAAATTAATATCCAAAACAACAATAGCCGAGCATGATTTCCATCATAATTAAAATTAATCTCGAAAAACGTTTGACCTTCAGTATGCACTTATTGTATGTTGCTTTGGACGAAAGCATCTGCCAAACAAATGTAAAGTAATGTAATGTTTCATGTGCCATAATATTTGTGTTTCAATGTTTCATACTATTTGTCAACAAATGATCTCCAAAATCTTTTAAGGTATTTGAGAATAATTGTTGTTGTAGGTTATTGTTTGTTGCATTGTTTGTAGTTGCAGTACAGTTTTTAAAACATTTTTTTTCTTTTTACTTCTAGTTCTTGCTGATATTTGTTACAGCCTGCTCCAGGTGGATAATGACGTGCAGTGTGCATAACAGATAAAAATGTTCAATGAAAGTGAATGTATTAAACTATAACAAGAATACAAAGGTCAGAAACAGGCACTGGAAGAGGGTGGGTCACATGATCAACTGAGTAGTAGCAGGCAAGGTGCACCTGGGCAACCTCACTGTTTTGTTGCCTAGGGTTACCAGCAGGTGCTGCATAACTAAAATTAAGAGAACAAAACCAAAACTGTACTTCAGCCCACCACAAGGGGCATCCAAGAGGGGAAATGAATGGAAGAAATAGTAATGGTAACATAATTTCAATATAATTTTTTAACTCCATGCGAGTCAGACTAACCTGGGCTGCAGTTCATGCCTGGTGTCCCATCATCAGGACTGTGGTCCGGAGCACTGAAGGTCAGACGCAGGCTGGTGCTGGGGCATGGAGGGGGTGCTGAGGGTGGGGCTGGCGGTAGGGGCAGGAGGGAAAGAAGGAGGAGGGATGGCTTTGGTTATGAGAGACTGGGTCCATCTGAAAAAGCAATCAGAATCCCTCTGGTTCTGGAGAGGAAACATCAAGTGTTGCTGGGTGGGGAGTGGAATGTTCATGCAGGCGAGCGGAGAGGTGTGGTGTAAACTACGAATGTGTAGTGGACAGAGCAGTGGGACTCCTCCCTCCCTCCCCCCACCCAACACCCCTACAATTGCCTGACAGCAATGACAGCAAACCACAGTGGTTTAGATTGAGCCATGACCACAGTTAACCTTTTTAAAAGGGCTGCCAGGAAGATTTGATGCACAGGAAATGACATCATGCAGGAAGTGGCATCATAGAGGTGACACACCCACCTGCCCCCCCACACTCCTTTCCCCGTGTGAGTGTAACTGATATTACTGTATAAGTATTGAGGCAGCTTGATCACTGAGGGTCTCCCCCCCAAACCAAAAAATTGGAGAGGAGGGGAAAATGGGGGTCCAATAGACTGTGGCTATAAACCATACAGTGGGAGTGGCCATCGTTGGGTGGGGCCATTCGACCACAGAGAGAAGGAGGGTCAGGATGTGTATCAGCCAATGACAGCAGGACCAGGGCAGGCAGTTTGCAGCACGGCCTGTAGGGCTGATCACCTGTGCCCTGATTGACAGCTGCATTTCAAACAAGGATCAGTGGGAAAAGCAAATGGACGGTTTCTCAGATCACACCGTAAGAATACTTTTGATTCGATTTTGATTCGATTTGACGTCTCAGATGACAGCTCTATGGACTAAACCAGCAGAGACAGAGGAAAGAGCTCTGGATGCCATGTCTGAAGAGGAGGACGAGGAAAAAGAAGAAGAAGAAGAAGAAGAAGAGGAAGAACCAAAGGTGACCTTCTGACGCCTCACTCTTCCTCTCTTTGGTGAGGAGCCAAGCATTGCCTCCGACACAGTGTTGCCAACTATTTTCTATGGAAAGTAGCTAAGGCCTCCTCTAAAAGTCGCTAGAAGTTGCTAGATGACGTCATACGTTAATTTGCATATGTATGACGTCACCATGTAATCATTTGCATATTTTAAAAAAAGTATGTTAAGCCACGCATAGCGATAGGCATAGAGTAGGTTTTGCGTCTGCCTACCCTCCAATGACGTTGGCCGAGCTGCGTAGTATCTGCTAGATCTGTAGAACATCTACTTCCGTGTAATCACAGCGGCTGATTCTACATAGGTCAATCATTACTTTTATAAACGTGGGCAACGCTAGAGCACTAGGAAAGGCACACGTGACGTCATTCACAAATCGGTGAAAGGTGATTTTTGCTGTTGCTCGGCAACGAGAAAGGAGGTTGCCAAAGTTGTGAGAGGTCGCCAAATTTGTCGCTGGTCGCTAGATAAGATTTTTAGTTGCTAGGGAAGGTTAAAAAGTCGCTAAATTGGCAACAGTGCTCCGACACCCCACATTTCCTTTTCCAGGGATCATGTAAGTCGGAAACGGGACGGCATTCCAGGGACGAGGCAGCTTTTCCCTGGGGAGTGTGATTGTTATTTTGGTGGGTGGGTGGGGGGTGGGGGGGGGAGATGTGCTGGGACCCTGCCCCTGCCCCATGGGTGGTCTTTTTAAATGCAAAAATAGAGGGGGGAAAAAAAAGAATAGAAAAGAATTGGAGGTCTGGCTGGAAACTGGACGGCTATAAAAAAAACAAGGGAAGAAAAGAAAACTGAGAGAAGAAAAAAAACAAGAAATCACTGAGGGTAGAAAAACAATTATGATACGGCATTTGTATAATGAGGGTGGGGGGGGGGGGGTTGTGCATGATTTCAAGTCATTGGTAATTTTTTTTAAATTTAGTTTTTAATCCATAACTCCCATGGAACTGCAGTTTCCTAAATGAGGAATGCCGTAATTATGATAAAGAAAACCACGTTTATTTTTCTGTAGACCTCTATTTATTTTATGTAAATAGTTGCTGTGCTCTGCTTGCATTATTTATTTATTGTTTACATTAAGAAGGCACTGCACTCTGAAAAGGAAATTCGTTAAAAACAGCAGGATCATTAGCATTTGCTAATTTAGTATCCCCCTTACCCCACCCCCTTCTGAGTAAAGAGCTTGTTTTTTTACTTGTTTGTGCTTGAGATTTGTGTTTGAGACTGTATCCATGAAAACAGAATTTGAATTCTCATCCTCAGAAACATCGGAACCGCTCCACATCAACATAGATTGCCCCACACCATTCTGGACCATCCCACACAATCCTGGAGCACCTCACACCCTCCTGGATCGTCTGGGACCATCCCACACCATCCTCGACTGCCCCGCTCCATTCTAGACTTTCCCACACCATCCTTGACTGTCATACTCCATTCTGGACCTCCCCACATCATCCTCGACTGTCCCACTCCATTCTGGACCTTCCCACACCATCCTCGACTGTCCCACTCCATTCTGGACCTTCCCACACCATCCTCGACTGTCCCGCCCCATTCTGGACCTTCCCACACCATCCTCGACTGTCCCACTCCATTCTGGACCTTCCCACACCATCCTCAACTGTCCCGCCCCATCCTGGACCTTCCCACACAATCCTTGACTGTCCCGCTCTATCCTGGACCTTCCCACACCATCCTCGACTGTCCCACTCCATTCTGGACCTTCCCACACCATCCTCGACTATCCCGGTCCATCCTGGACCCTCCCACTCATCTTGGTCTATCTCACTCAATCCTGGACCACACTGGACCATCACTTTTCATCCTGGACTCTTCTGGACCACCCTGGACAATCCCACTTCATGTTGGACCATTCTGGACCGTCCCACTTCATTCTGGATCATCCTACACCACCCTGGTCCACCAGTATCCGGGACCTGACAGAGAAACCCTCGGAAATGGCCCATGAGGGGTGCATGCTCTGGCCTCGCTGCACCCTGAAACCAACTGGTTTTGTCCCCAGAAGGAGGGAGTACAAAACACCCCCCCACCCCCTCCTTTTTTTTTTTGCTGCCTCCCCCCCCCGCCTCCATTTCCTCCCTTTTGAAAAGTTTGGGCCCCGTAAAAAGGCCCGCTTGGCCCCGGGAGGAAACTGTGCATCAATCAAGGGGCCGCGCCAGGGGACGCTGACGTTCACGAGGAGGGGGGGGAGGGGGGCGGGGCGTCTCCACAGCAACCACACCCACACACTGGGAATGACGGAGGAGGGTGAGGTAACAGGGATGCAAGAGAGCGATACTGCCGACCAGGGCAAGAGAGAGAGAGTGTGTGTGTGTGTGTTTACATGCAAATAAACACACAGCTAATACACATTAATATGTGTACACACACGCATACACAGACATGCCACACACTTCAGCCCCAGACATCACGACATGACAGGTCCGCCCCACAGGTCCCGTCTTAGGAAGACGGGTGGCTAGAAATACTGCCCAATCCTTCCTTACGGGCACCATAGGGGGGGGATGGGGGTGCACATGCTATAGGGGGGGTTTGTGTGACATGCTCTGGGGGGGTGCTTGTGTGCATGTGCCGACAGGAAGGGGGGGTGTGTTCATTTAAAAGAAAAAATATATTTTGACAAATATAAGTGACATTTTGATGTGTGAAATAAAAGTGGGCGGGGAGGGGGAAGGTGGTGAGTAAAAAAAGAATCATCGGCGTCACATTTCTTGCAAGCCGAACCGTGTAAGAAGGATCACAGAGCGGTCATCTGCTTTCCTGCTGCAGCGTTTATGGAGGGGAACGGTAACCACCCCCCCCCCCCCAACCCCTCTGAATTTGTCCAAACTTACCCCCCAAGTAGAAACCCCAGGCTGTTTCATTTTCGCATCGCCTACATAAACACAGTGAAATGTGAACACTGTGCTTCACGGATAGTTCTGAACAAGCTTTTACGGTAACCAACCGTATCCGGTACTACCTTTATGTTTCCTGTAGGAGTCAGCGGATAAGAGTATCCGCTAAATCGCTAAACGTGAATCCTCTTACAGGGTCGTGCTCAGACCTTCCGGGGGTGGGGGGAATAAACTCAAAATAAAAAAGGACATCTTATGCCTTTGGTTAAAAAAAAGTAATTAAAAATCGCAGCATCCTCAAGGGTACTTATTCTGTCTCAGAGCAGGGTTATACGCTGGCGTCTATCTGTGCATGTGCTGGTACTTTGGGTCCGATGAACAGTCACGTCAGTCCTGGAGTGCCGTGATAACTGTGGTACAGGCAGCGATAGGGGCTTCGTGCCTCCGTCTGGGTCCAGCACAGCCTCCGTGCTCTGCGGAACAGAGTCTACCAGCACGTGGAGGTCCGAAAGAGGAAGACCACCCCGCTGTCCCGTGAGAAAGCCGAACATTAGCGGGGGAACGAGGGATGAGAGACTGGGCGGCACGGTGGTGCAGTGGTTGCCTCACAAGGAGGTGGTTCCGGGTTCGAGTCCCGGTCCAGGTCCTCTCTGCATGTTCTTCCCGTGTTCACGTGGGTTTCCTCCCGCACTGAAAGACATGTTCAGGTTAGGTCTGGCTCCTGCCGTTGCCCTTGTCCAAGGCACTGGCCTCAGAACTGGAGTTGGTCCCCGGGCGCTGCACTGTGGCTGCCCACTGCTCCTAAGTAACTAGGACAGGTCAAATGCAGAGGACAAATTATCCCATGGGGTACAATAAAGTCAAACTTAGACTTGATTTCCACAGAAGCTTGACAGAGTTCAGATATAGTGACTGGGAAGCTATGGCACAAGGGTAACATCAGGATTTTGGTTAACAAAGCCCAGGGTGAGTACATGTGCTCACATGGGTGGGGGCACTGTCATCTTTAAAGAAGCCCCTCCCTGTAGGAAAAAATGCTGTATCAGGGGCAGAGTTTCAGTCAGTCGTTGCCAACTGACATCTGCATTACTGTCTAAAAGAAACTGGCAAAAAGGTTAATACAGAACAGTCCCAGTACCAACCTGGTCCTGGAGAGCTGCAGGGTCTGCTGGGGTCCCTGGTCCTGGTCTTGGAGAGCCACAGGATGTGAATGTTTTCGATATAAGTATATTGTATGAAAACTGTATCCAATTTCCATTCGATAAGAGGAAAATATTGATTTCATTATTATTATGCCAATGTTCTTTTTTTTTTTGGAATTGATGATGACATCATGCTGTTATTTCCTTAGCAGGCACTTCAATCCAAAATTACTTTTCCTGACTTCCTTTTTTTATTTTTTTTTTACCAACAGTCCATTTTTATAGCTGTATAATTCACTGAAGCAGTTCAGTTTAAGAGCCTTATTCAGGGATACAAACAGCCCCCACCTGGGAGCAGAGCTACTAGCCCAGTTCCCTAAGCAGTAGGCTACACTGCAGCCTGTTATGTCCCAAAGAGCCAGCCTGAGTTCTGCAATGGGCACTACAACGGACAACACAACAAATGCCACAAACCAGACAAGGTGCAGCAAGTGCCTTGGACTAGGTCAGAATTGCCCATCCCAGAGAAAGACATATCATATATACCCCCCCCCCACTGCCCTTGAGGAAAGGTGAATCAGCGCCTTTTCATTTCCTTATTAACCTTTTTACGGTGTGAAGGTTGTGATTAGAATGTTCTTAACTGAACATTCTAATGTTGGTGTAACAACCACTGCTGGTGATCGAAAGCAACAAAGTTCTCAAATGCTGATCTACGGTTTTGGAGGGGAAAAAAAAAAAACATTCCAAAAAGACCGACTCAAAAGTTTCAAAAAGTTAAAGGTATGGGGCCAGTCTAGAGAAGGGTGTGTAGAACAGGTGTGCAGAAAAAAAAAATACAGAGACCGTTACCGTAAACATCACCGGAAACGTGGGATTGGGTAATAGTGTGTAACCACTCTGTGTGTTAGTGGCTTTCTGTCTGCCTCTCTTTCTCTGTTCATCTCTCTCAGTCTCACTCTCTCTGTCTCATTTCCCTCTCTTCTTTGTTTTGCTCTCGCTCTTTGTCTGTCTGTCTGTCTGTCTCTTTTTCTCCCTCTCTTTCTCTCTCTCTTTAGCTCACTCTCTCTCCCATTCTGTCTATCGCTGTCTCTTTCTTTCTCTTTCTTTCTCTCTCTCTCTCTCTGTCTCCATTTCTCAGTCCCTTTCTTGCTGTTTCTCTCTGAGTTTCCTGGACTGAAGGGGCGTGTTTTGGCAGTTTTAAAGAACGGCAGATCTTTTTAGTGACATATCACATGCTATTTGATTTAACAGGTGTGCGTGGTTCAAAACATCTGGTCGGTGGTGTAGATTACCCTGCCGGAAAAAAAAAACCATAACCGCAGACAGTCAGACACAATCGTCATTTAATCTGTTCATAAATCATAACTTTATTTAGTATTGCTTATTCCTTTAGCAGATGCGTTCAGCCACATCCATTTGCAGGGTAATAGAGAGACATGATGCGCAAGCAAATTTCAAAAGAGGCTGAAAACAAAGACCATGTGACCCGTAACAAGGATCATAAAATATGCATTAAGACAACTGTGATGTCACATCCCTGGTAAGAAAACAAAAGGAGCTCCACCAATCACTGACTGATGATGATCAATAGAACAACGCAGGCAGTGATTGGTGGATGCTGTCTGGCTTGCCCAATCCCCATGGGAATTACTAGGAAGTTCGGCCAGAAAGTATCCACCGATCACCACTGGAATTGTTCGGTTGGTTGTTGACAACAGAGCCCCTCTGTGTTTTTTTTTTTACCAATGAGGTGACATCACCACTTCCTCATCCCTATTTTTATGAAGACATTCAAAATATGGCATTAAAGGGGAAGTTAACCATAAAAATACATTTTGATGGTACGGTTGCCTGTTTAATTTGGCCAGTTGTGCACCACCCTGCTGGCCACAGCTGGTACTGGCACGGGACAAGCTGCAAGCTGTATTTTTAACAGCTGCGCTCCCCAGCAGCACCTAAATGCCTCTCTTAAACTCTGCATCGCCGAAAGGGACATACGGGAGCGGTAGCGGAGTGTTCGTTGCTAGAACGACCCCTATTGGCTGTCCGGGTACCGGTGGCTTCCTCTCTGTGCACGCATATGATTGGGTCTCCTCCACCCCTACTCTGCACATGCACGGCTTCTTGTTGCGGTTTGAAAAGAAGCAGCCGGCTGGCCCTGTGCGTTTCGGAGGAGAACCGCGGAGTGGTCGTCACTCCCCCGAGACAGCAGCAGGGGGCGTATATGAGCGCACTTGCCCATAGTTTGCAAATTAGCCATTCCAAATTTGAAAGGGATTTGAGATTCCATATCTATAAATAATAAGAACATGATTGAATGCTGCCTTCCGTGCATAACATGTTTGCCTGTGTGAGGTTTTTCAGCCACATCCACCCACAATGGAAAGTAAAATTCAGGAAAGTAATATTTCTAGACAACCACAATTGACAGGATGCATTTCTAATCCAACTCAGTAGGTACAGTAGACATTCAAACAAATGCATGTACTTAACTATTTATCAGGAAAAAAAAAACACTTGGATATAAAATTACTGATGAACAATAGGAGCCATACTCTGTGTGTGCTAATATTATATCAACAGTAAGAGCAATGCCCTGATACACGTTCGTCAAGTATAAGTGCCAGATTCCCCGTGCTCCAGCTCTGTGAATCACCTCCAGCAATCTAGAGATTCCACAGAGCAGTCACACAGGTATTAAATTACAGGACATTATATCCATTAAGCAGAAGCTCTCATCCACAGTGACTTACAAAAGGAAGTACATGAGTAAATTTGATTGGAGTATGAGAGTCGATGTAACCTTGAGCGAGGATAATTAAAGCTCTTTGTGCCAGTTACAGTGAAACCAGACGTGTTATTGAATAGTCTGTGCAGTAAATACACTTATATATAAGGCGTTAAGGAGCGTTTCGGTCACTGGGATCCAGGTCTGAGAATAAAGCGCTGCACCTAACTCTTCAAGCTGTGAGGTCACAAATTTGTGATTGTAGAATGTTCTTAACCTGAACGTTCTAATGCCGATGTCACAATCACTACTGGTGATTGAAAGCAACAGAGTTCTAGAACACTGACTTAGAATTTAGAAGAAAAAAAACATTCCAAATAAACCTAGTCTTCAAATAGTTTATAAAAAAACCTGTCTGGTTATGAATGAAATAGTGCTGAGTTTAACAACCCTAGCCCTGAAGAGCCGCAGGGTCTGCTGGGGTACCCAGCCCTGGTCCCCAAGAGTGTGGTGTTATTTTTGTTGTTAGCACCTAACTGATAAATTAAAGCTGTAAATCACATAGTTAAATAATCTCACCTGGCTTTGTTGCTACAAATTGAGCTGAATTGAGCTGAACTGAACCAAGTGTGATTTAATTGAGCTGAACTGAATTGTCTCATAAATAGTTCCAAATTCTGTCAGGGGGGCGTATTTGCTGAGTCTGGCCTTGAGCGGGACGTTTAGCCATGATTCCGGAGCCAGCTGAGAGGGGTGGGGGGGTGGGGGGTGTGGGGGGCAGGGGGGTGGTTAGTGTTCCAGCCTGGTACAGCCCAGCCCAGCCCCGTGATTGATGACCAGAGGCCTTCAAAACTTCAAACCCCCTCCCGCCCCCCAAAAAAAACCTGTCCAGGTAGTGTCAACAAACATAGGCAGGCAGGGGTTAAACTGCTGGTGGGCCCTGCAGGCCTGGTTACACACCTCATACCCTCGCCCCCGCACCCCCGACCAGCCACAACACCCCCCCCCCCCCAAACCCCTCACCCCCCGACCAGCCACAACACTCCACCCCGGCAGTTCTGCTGACCTCATCTTTTCTGCCACTGTTTGCAATTTCACCTCCGATCCGGCACAACGGCGGCTGTCGTCACGGCAACATTTGGTCGCCAGATTTCTCTCCTCTCCCCTCCGCCTCCCCGTTCACCCCTTCTCCTCCTCCCCCTCCTCCCCTTTCCTTCTTCCTTCTTTTCCCCACAGAAGCGGGGGAAAGTCTTTACTTCAGCTGTGTATCATAAACCCGACGTAGCTCTGTCATAACCAGGACATAACAGCTGTCATAACCGGTCATGACAGCTCGTGACAAACATTACATATAGAGCTCATAAAGAGCATGGCAAATTTAACACAACAGATTTTGAAACAGCTGGATCAAAATTATTCCCACGTACGTGATGGCAGCATTATGCCAAACATAATATGTGGTCATAAGTCTTTCTTATGTCACACTTGTGACATGCTTATAACCCCATGAGTTATGCAGGCTTCATGGTATAAACCTTCTGAAGGGAGAATTGCTTTGGTTGTTGCTTTCTGGAGGCCACGGTCTGCAGCATCGCTCGGGGTGTGGGAGGGGGGTGGCTGGCAGCAGCCCATGGTCCAAAATGGCTGTCACGCACCAGCGTTTCCTTGCCCCCCCCCCCCCCCTCCCCCGGCCAGCCCTCCGTGCTGAGCGCAGACCAAACACTGTGCTACCCCGTTCTTCCTCACACCTCAGACACAATCTGCCAAATGCAGGATATGCATTTAAAAAACAACATAAAGCAAAACTAACACTAGACAGAAAGGAATCGTTTCCCAAATGCAGTGAAATATGAAGCCAAAGAATATCTGTATTCTCGCTCTCTCTCTCACACTCTCACTCAGTCTCAACACCTCTGATAAGCATGACTGTTACACACGCACACGCGCGCGCACACACACACACACACACACACACACACACGTTTGCTTTCTCTGGGTTAGAGGCCTGTTATGGGAGTTGTAAAGAAAGGGCTTATCAGCAGTTATAAAGGCGCTGTCCTTTAAACATCAAACGTCAGGAGATTAATAGTAAATAAAACAAGTCTTCTGACACATTGCTGACATCCTACTGAACCATAAACACTGAACAAGAGAGAGAGAAAGGGAGAGAGAGAGAGAGAGAGAGAGAGAGCCAGAGAGAAAGAGAGAGAGAGAGAAAGGGAAAGAAAAAGAAAGCGCAAGGGGTGGTAGATGCTAGAGAGAGAACGAGTGATAGATAAAGAGAGAGAGAAAGAGAGACTGGGAGGGGGAGAAAAAGCCCAGCCCCTCACACCCTCCTCACCCCCCCCCCCCCCAGGAGTGGAAATGTGACAGTTGGGCCGCACTCCGCGGTGGGGTGAAATAGAAACCGTATTTCAGCAATCTTGTTCTGCGGCCATTAATTGCATCCTGCTGTTGCTGTGGCCACGTCCCCCCCACCCCCCCCCCCCCCCACCCCCTTCGACAGTGTACTCCGCGTGTGTCAAACGCATTCCTCCCCCAGGCGTCCCAGCCCACACCACCCACCGCTACCCCCCCGCAGCGACCCGCTGAAATTAAACACCACCGCAACGCCCGTCGACCGGGAGGACAGGAAGCTGCCGAAACAGCTGCGCTACCACAGAGTGCAACGCACACAGAGCGCATTTCACACGGGAGGAATGCCACCATAGACGCAGCGCACTCAGAGCGCATTTCACACGGGAGGAATGCCACCATAGACGCAACGCACACAGAGCGCATTTCACACGGGAGGAATGCCACCATAGACGCAACGCACCAGAGCGCTTCACGGGAATGCCATAGAGCAGCGCACAGAGCCATTTACACTGGAGGAATGCACATAGCCAACACAAGGCCACCTATGCAGGAATCTCATCAGATTATACCCTGACAGTTCTGTTGTCACAGTTCTAGGATATTTTCTGAACATAATTTAAAGAAACAAACACAATTTATTTTATTTACAGTTTACATAAAGACAATTCGTACACCTAAACATTTATTCAGGCTATCCAGGCTACCTCTTCTGCTGACCTCTGCAGTTAACAACGGCAGTGTCCCACTGGGAACAGGCATAGTCGCTGTGGAACTGAACTTAGGACACAGGGGTTGCAGGTTTGGGTCTTAGATGGGGCAGTGCTGTTGCACCCTTCAGCAATGTTCTTAACTTGAATTGCTTTGCTAAAATGCACTGCTGTGTTTGGCAGTGTGTGTGTGTGTGTGTGTGTGTGCGCCTATAAATGCATGAGTGTAAATGTAAGCTGTTCTGCATAGTAGTGTCTGCTGAATGTAATTTAATGAGAGTAAAACCCTGAATTCTCTTTTCTGAGAGCAGGTTCTCGCTGGAAAATGGAACTCTCATTAGTTATTTTGAGTGACAGGTGCCATGCTCAGAAGGCCCCAGCCCCACTGGCTTTAATGACATTTCTCTCCCCATTTCTACTTCTGTCTAATCCCCCCCACCCCTGTTACCCACCCCCAGGACCCACAGAGATGATGGCAGAGTTGGGAGGCGGGGTCTGACTCCATCAGTCAATCAGTCGACCAGCCTGTCAGTGATGGGGTCAAAGGGGAACATGTGACCCCTCATTCTGCAGGTGTAGGGGTCGAAATGAGACCGGCCACCCTGAGGTCTGATGAGACCACCTCCTCCTCTCTCTCTCTCTCTCTCTCATTCCCCACTCTTCCCCTCTCTCTTTTTCCTTATCATCTCTCCTTTTCCCATCCCTCTCCTCTCTCCTTCGCTCCCGCTCTCATTTTCTTTCCATCACACTCTCCCTCTGTCTTCTCTCTGACATTCTCACTCTTGCCTTCTTCTCTATCATTCTCCTCAATGAGATCTTTCTCTCTTTCTTTCTTGCTTATTTCTATGTTAAAGTCACATTAGAATAAAAACGTGCCAGAATTTAATATTAAATCATGCTCTCACTACCCCTGGCACAGAATGTCAGATGATTTCTGCAGTTCTATGAAAATCTGCAGCTAAATGGACGAAAATGTCCAATATGGGCATGAGAAAGAGGGTACATGAGTACATTGTCAGAACTTCACAGGGATGTAAATGGTGCCTAAAGGGTTAACACCATTTCCCATAATTCCCTGACCCAGGCCTACCGGACTGCGGCATATTATTTTAGCTGCTTGCCGTTAGACAGACTGATGGCATCCCAGCGGTATCCTAGGAGACGGAGCGTAGCCGCGGGAGGGGGCAGGAGTTTGGGGAGGTAGTGAGAGACGCACCGGCCCTCCCCGTCGAACCCGGGGCTGGCCCGTGAGGAGCGCCACCTCCAGGGGAAGCCTTGCACCCAACCGTGGGACAGAGCCGATACTTTGGCCTGGATTCAATTCAAAACCTGCCAACCAGCCGTCGGGCTGTTGGGTCATTGGGCAGTTGGGTTGTTGGGCCGTTTGGTTGTTGGGCCGTTTGGTTGTTGGGCTGTTGGGTTGTTGGGTCATTGGGCAGTTGGGTCATTTGGCTGTTGGGCAGTTTGATCGTTGGGCTGTTGGGTCATTGGGCTGTTGGGCAGTTGGGTTGTTGGGCCATTGGGCAGTTGAGCCATTGGGTCATTGGGTTGTTGGACTGTTGGGCAGTTGGGTCATTGGGTCATGGGCTGTTAGGCAGTTGAGCCGTTGGGTCATTGGGTCATTGGGCTGTTGGGCAGTTTGGTCATTGGGCTGTTGGGCAGTTGGGTCATTGGGCTGTTGGGCAGTTGGGTCATTGGGCTGTTGGGTCATGGCTCTAACTGGGCCTGGATGGCAGGCCTGTCAGCTGTCTTTAATACCCAGGCTGATGTCTCTGTCAGATAGCCGGGGGAGCAGCCCTGACAGGATCCGGGCTCCGGGCTCAGCCAAGAAAAGAGTCATCACTGATCTTATCTGTCCGGCACACTGACAAGCAGGAGGACGATGGGAACGGTGCCGGAGAAACCACAGCGCCTGCTCTGCACTAATGATCGCTCAGACATAATTAAACAGCACATGTGTGTAATACAATACCACAGCTACTGCCCTGCCAAACCATAATAACTGTGCGAAACCCAAAAACCCCAGCTGAAACTTTAACAACCATTTTCCCCCCATGTTTTTAATTTAATCTGTTCAAATTTTGCGACTTGACTACATTTTTGACAAATGAGCAACTACACAATTGCAGCAATTAAAATAATAATTTCAGAAAATTTTATTTATTAAATATAACTTTGTTTTATGTATCATCTTCCATACACATTATTTCAACCCCAATATTTACAGTGACTGAGAAAAACAAAAGAAATACAAGCATGGTATAAAAACATATCTGTGGGGACATTTAGAAAATAGTCGATTATAAAAACTACTCCAAAAAAATTCAAAATAAAATCAAAAAATAAATGACAAACTAAGTTCTCGTCATTACTTTTTCCTATGTTCTTATGAGCTGAATGCTCTAAATCAGGGATCAGCAACTCACGGTCCTCGAAGGCCGAGAACTGCTGGTTTTCCACCCTCCCTTTGCCTGGGTGTCAGGTGTGAAGACAGTCTGGCCAATCAGTAGCACTAAATACCCGGGAGAAAAGAAAACCAGGGCTGGATTTGTATTTGAGGGCCAGAGTTGATGGTCCCTGCTCTAAATGGAACTGGAGAAATCTAGCTTGACATTGTTCAGGACAATTAGAACAAACAGAAGACCTGCAAGAACAGGGTTCAGCCATCCTATACCGCCATCCTATACCATTATCCTATACCGTCGTCCTATACTGCCATCCTATACCACCATCCTATACCGTCATCCATTACCGCTATCCTATACCATTATCCTATACCATCATCCATTACCGTCATCCTACACCATTATCCTATACCGCCACCCTATACCATTATCCTATACCATCATCCATTACCGCCATCCTATACCATCATCCATTACTGCCATCCTATACCATTATCCTATACCACCATCCTATACCATTATCCTATACCATCATCCATTACCGCCATCCTATACCATTATCCTATACCGCCACCCTATACCATTATCCTATACCATCATCCATTACCGCCATCCTATACCATCATTCATTACTGCCATCCTATACCATTATCCTATACCACCATCCTATACCATCATCCATTACCGCCATCCTATACCATTATCCTATACCGCCATCCTATACCATCATCCATTACCGGCATTCTATACCATTATCCTATACCACCATCCTATACCATTATCCTATACCACCATCTTATACCATTATCCTATACCACCATCCTATACCGCCATCCTATACCATTATCCTATACCGTCATCAATTACCGCCATCCTTTACCATTATCCTATACCGCCATTCTATACCACCATCCTATACCGCCATTCTATACCGCCATCCTTTGGCTCTGGAGGCAGCGCTGGCTCGCTCATCCGCGGCTGAGCCAGGGGGACTGTACCGGGATAAACCGCGCTTCGCGGAAAATGGTAAAAATGCCAGGAATAATCAGTGCATGCCTGGCACGAACCGCAGTGCTACGAGGAACTCCAGAGTGACGGTTTCCTCCACTTCAACACTGTAATACCTCAGCAGATGCCAAAGGGTAGGGTTTAATTTCCCCGCTCCAGAGGGGAAGAATTTAATTTGGAGCTGCATTGCATATGATTTTCTAATGTTATAATCCTTTTACAGATTATAGTGCCGTAAACAGGACTTTGATTACTTCCCCACTCCACCCCACCAATTCAGAAGCTGAGTATCTCTGCTAGAGTTAAATGACCTAATTACAGCTGTAATGCTAAATGTAGGAAGGATTCGCATGCCAGTTTATTCCTGTGGATTGAGCAGACACATTTCCAATGTGATTGTTTATTGGAAGAATGAAATCAATTAGCAAGCTCCTGAAAATCAAAGAAGAACTGATGTGTTGAAAACTTCACTGTCTGATTCTTGTTTTGACGTATTTAGCCAGTCCACAAATTGATTAACAGCAAAGACACAGCTTCCTGTGTAGGTTGATGGTTGCGTTTGAAGTTTAGGACTTTGGTTTAGGACTTACCTTTAGGACATATATTTAGGAATTAACTTTTGGGCTTACCTTCAGAAGTTACCTTTTGGACTTACCTAAGGGCTTTAGGGCCTACATTTAGGAAACTACCTTCAGGACTTCACTTTTCTCTTAACTGTCTCAACTTTTCTCTAAGCTTTCCTCTTGCCAGGTCTCATTAAGGTGGCACGTGTGTCATTGCAGTAGCTCGTTAACTAATGGTTGTTACACGCCCTTGTTATTTGAGGGTTCGTTAAGGTGCCTCGTTAAGAGAGAGTCATCGTACGCTGCGTGCAAGGCTCTTCCTGACTCTCTGATTGGCTGCGGGAACCAGAAGCGGCAGAGAGAGAGCAGAGACAGAGAGAGAGCAGAGACAGAGAGAGAGCAGAGGCAGAGAGAGAGCAGAGGCAAAGAGAGAGAGCAGAGGCAGAGAGAGAGCAGAGACAGAGAGAGAGCAGAGACAGAGAGAGAGCAGAGGCAGAGAGAGAGCAGAGACAGAGAGAGAGCAGAGGCAGAGAGAGAGAGCAGAGGCAGAGAGAGAGAGCAGAGACAGAGAGAGAGCAGAGGCAGAGAGAGAGCAGAGACAGAGAGAGAGCAGAGACAGAGAGAGAGCAGAGACAGAGAGAGAGCAGAGGCAAAGAGAGAGAGCAGAGGCAGAGAGAGAGAGCAGAGGCAGAGGAGTGCAGAGACAGAGAGAGAGAGCAGAGGCAGAGAGAGAGCAGAGACAGAGAGAGAGCAGAGGCAGAGAGAGAGCAGAGACAGAGAGAGAGCAGAGGCAGAGAGAGAGCAGAGGCAGAGAGAGAGCAGAGACAGAGAGAGAGCAGAGGCAGAGAGAGGGCAGAGGAGTGCAGAGCCTGGTCTTTAATCCACACTCACCAGCTGTCTGGGTGTCCGTTTCAGGGATGAAAGGGTCCGTCCGCCCCGGTCCGGCTTGGGACGGCCCATCTGTGTCGGCCGGTGAATGAAGAGGAGGGCAGGGGGCGGTCTCTCCTGCGTGAAGCGGACCAGCTGACCGGCCCCAACGTCACTGAGGCAAACACCTGCTCACAACAGCAAGGGAGGTTTCCACAGGCTGGATAAACACACGTGTGTGTCTGTGTGTGCATGTGTGTGTGTGTGTGTGTGTGTGCGTGTGTGAGTCAAGACACACAGCACTGCAGATGTGTGTCTACTGCTGGTGGGGGGGTTATAATGCTATCAGAGAAACAAAGCAGAGAACACCTGCCACAGACATCCAAAAATATGTATGGATGAGGTGTAGTCACCCTGGACTGGATTAGGAGAGCACTCAGGGGGTGTCCTGTCATGAGGGGTACAGAGCAGGGGTGCCATGGCCACACATGGAGGGAAGAGGAGGTGAGGGGGCCAGGGGCTTGGGGGGGGGGGGTAATCTTGCAGCTGTCTAAAAACTGCTGACACTGCCTCAAAAATCTGTGTGTGATGTCATAGGAACAATGATATACTCATATTAACTACTCACACACATTATGGGGACTCGTATACTCACACACATTATGGGGACTCGTATACTCACAGGCATTATGGGGACTCATATACTCACAGGCATTATGGGGACTCATATACTCACACACATTATGGGGACTCATATACTCACACACATTATGGGGACTCATATACTCACACACATTATGGGGACTCATATACTCACACACATTATGGGGACTCATATACTCACACACATTATGGGGACTCGTATACTCACACACATTATGGGGACTCATATACTCACACACATTATGGGGACTCATATACTCACACACATTATGGGGACTCGTATACTCACAGGCATTATGGGGACTCGTATACTCACACACATTATGGGGACTCATACTCACAGGCATTATGGGGACTCGTATACTCACACACATTATGGGGACTCGTATACTCACACACATTATGGGGACTCATATACTCACAGGCATTATGGGGACTCATATACTCACACACATTATGGGGACTCGTATACTCACACACATTATGGGGACTCATATACTCACAGGCATTATGGGGACTCGTATACTCACACACATTATGGGGACTCATACTCACACACATTATGGGGACTCGTATACTCACACGTGGGGGTACGGTGGGGGGTGAGGGGTGCAGGGTTTGGGCACGTGGGGTACGGTGGGGGGTGAGGGGTGCAGGGTTTGGGGTACGGTGGGGGTGAGGGGTGCAGGGTTTGGGGGTATGGTGGGGGGTGAGGGGTGCAGGGTTTGGGGGTACGGTGGGGGGTGAGGGGTGCAGGGTTTGGGGGTACGGTGGGGGGTGAGGGGTGCAGGGTTTGGGGGTACGGTGGGGGGTGGGGGGTGCAGGGTTTGGGCAGTACTGCAAAGTCGTTTTGGGTTAAGCAGTTCTGTCTCAGAGGCATCTTTGGGGAGAACCATCTGACAACGTTTAGGAAACGTGTGTTATACGTTTGTGCCGTGTCAGCCTCTCGGCCTCGTTTTCCTCTTCTTCTTCCTTCTCTTTCCCCCGTTCCCTTGCTTTTCCCTTCAGTCCATTCGTTTTGTTTGTTGGTCTGTTTCTATTCTGTGCTAGCAGAGGACAGTGCTGCAGTTTTGGGGTTGGTGCTGGCTCACTGTGGGCCTGAGGGTCAGAGAAAGAAAGGTAATCAACCAATTAGGCGCCTGTATCTTTCTTTGTGTGTGTGTGTGTGTGTTAGTATGTGTGTGTGAGTGAGTGTGTGTGAGAGAGTGTGTATCTGTGTAAGTGTGTGTGCGTGTGACTGTGTTTGTCTATGAGTGTGTGAGTGCATGTGTGTGTGTATATGTGTGTGTGTGTGTGTGAGTGAGTGTGTGTGAGAGAGTGTGTATCTGTGTGAGTGAGTGTGTGTGAGAAAGTGTGTATCTGTGTAAGTGTGTGTGCGTGTGACTGTGTTTGTCCATGAGTGTGTGCGAGTGTGTGTGCGCGTGCGTGCGTGTGTGTATATGTGTAAGCGTGTGTGTGTGTGACTGTGTTTGTGTATGAGTGTGTGCGCGTGCGTGTGTATACGTGTGTAAGTGTGTGTGCGTGTGACTGTGTTTGTGTATGAGTGTGTGTGAGTGCGTGTGTGTGTGTATATGTGTGTAAGTGTGTGAGGGGGTAATCCCTAGTCCCAGCTGCTGAAATTGCCAGAGCAGCGCTCCCACACTAAATAATTAGCAGTTTTCTAGTCTGTTGGTTTCTACTGGTGCAGGTTGCCAACAGAAATCTCCCCCCCTCCTCCATTCAAAAAGGGAATTTCCTTGCAGATCCAAAATGGGGATCATTAATGAGCAGGCTTGGAATGGGATAGGCCTGGCAAGGTGGAGAGTGGGGGGGGGGGTTGGGAGAGAGGCACAGAGGGAATGAGTTGAGATTGGGGGATGAAGGGGGGGTGGGTTGCCAGACTAGGTTTGCGGTGGAGGATGAATTGGGAAGGGGAATTTTGGGGTAAGGCGGGGTAAAAAAGGGGTGGGAGACGAGGGCAGAGAGTTTTTGGGAAGGGGGCTGAATTTTGGGGTTTGGGGTCTCCCATTAAAAGCCAGAGCAAGCTCTCCCACGCCGAGCCTCTCCAGCTGTCTGAGGGCAGCCGGCAGTGCGGGTCACTGATGGGGAAAACAGTGAAGGCTGTGATGTCACAGCGCTGGACACGCCCCTCCCTGTGCAGCAGCAGTTCAACCCAAAAATCATTAACATAACACCGCAGTACCAAGTCAATGTTTAACCCTGCCACACACACACACACACACACACACACGTACATGCACACACGCACACATTCACACACGCATTCCAGTCTGTCTACAGAACCCATGTACTGTTTAATATTAATCTGCTGTGAGGGACCTCAAACAGATAGGCACACAAATGCACACACACAGGTGCACACCAACACACACACACACACACACACATCACATGCCTGCACGCACACACACACACACACACACACATATGCACATTCACACCCACACAAACACATGCACACACACACACACACACAGACACTCTAGTCACTGCACATCACTGGAAGCATGACTGACCTTGTTCTTCTTCCTCCTCCTCCTCCTCCTCCTCTTCCTCAGCCCTCGAGCCAATCAGCCCTCAGCTCAGTGAGTGGGGGCGGAGGGGGTCCTGTCTGTCGCGTTACACTAACGTTTCGGCATTTCGCAGACGCTCTTATTCAGATCGTCCGACGCGGTTTACAGTTTTTTGTGAACTTGCTCAAAAAAGAGGATGTATCAGATTTGTGTTTAGAATGAGAGAGAGTGGGAGACAGACAGACAGAAGGCAGAATAAGAGAGAGAGAGAGAGAGAGAGAGAGAGGGGCCATTACCACACTGTTAATTGCATTGTTGTTACCACAATGTTGTTTGTATTTCACTGTTGTTTGTATTCCTGTTTGTGTGTGTACGCTTTGGCAATAAGTACAAATGTATTTCATGCCAATAAAGCATTTTGAATTTGAAATTTGAATTTGAGAGAGGGAGAGGAAAAGAGAGTGACAGATATAAAGGGAGAGAGAGTGGACAGGGAAAGAGAAAAAGGGGGAGAGGAAGAGGGACAGAGAGGGAAAGAGAGAGTGTAACAGTAGGTGGCCAGTAGCCTGCAGCTGTCCCAGCACTCTGGAATCCTGGGTGTTTGTTGAGACTCCATCACCAGCCTTGTGCCCCTCGCCGATCACAACAGTCATTTCCTGAGCGAGCCACCTACGGAATGTTCCAGTGAGTTCAGGAGCGAGGTCTGGAGACAGCTGCCCCCCCCCACCCCCCTATATTCCAGCCCCCCCACCCTGTGATTTACACATCCTGAACCGAAGGTGACCAGTCGTCTTTACATGTGGCTCACAAAGCTAATTTAGCTACACAGCTGTCCCTGTGATTCCGGCTCCACCCATTACCCTGTCAGGCTGATACTCTCTCGCTCTCTCTCTCTCGCTCTCTCCCTCTCTCTCTCTCTCTCTCTTTCCCTCTCCCTCTCTGGTCATGCCCATGCACTGGTCACATGATCTTCATGCAGGGATGGCCGGAACATTCCGGCTCTGTCGCCGAGATTCTTGGGAAATGTTGTTTTTGTTTCAGATGAAACGGAGAGATCGCCCGCTGTGGTGAAAGTCCCTAATCTCTGAAACTCCTCCTGGCTGAGCCGGACGTTCTCTCCGCAAAAATAAAAGTTCAAACACAACAGAAAAAAATGACAAAGAATACCAGAAACAAGCAAGCAAATCTCCCTTTCTCTCAGGTACCCTCACAAGCAAATCTCAAAGACTGCTCCAGCCCTGTCCCTCGCTCTATGGTCATGGACCGCTCCAGCCCTGTCCCTCGCTCTATGGTCATGGACCGCTCCAGCCCTGTCCCTCGCTCCGTGGTCATGGACCGCTCCAGCCCTGTCCCTCGCTCTATGGTCATGGACCGCTCCAGCCCTGTCCCTCGCTCTATGGTCATGGACCGCTCCAGCCCTGTCCCTCGCTCTATGGTCATGGACCGCTCCAGCCCTGTCCCTCGCTCCGTGGTCATGGACCGCTCCAGCCCTGTCCCTCGCTCTGTGGTCATGGACTGCTCCAGCCCTGTCTCTCACTCTATGGTCATGAACTGCTTCAGCCCTGTCCCTCGCTCTATGGTCATGGACCGCTCCAGCCCTGTCCCTCGCTCCGTGGTCATGGACCGCTCTAGCCCTGTCCCTCCTCGTGGTCATGGACGCTCAGCCCTGTCGCTCCGTGGTCATGGACTGCTTCAGCCCTGTTCCTCCCCTGCCCATGCCTTGACGCTGTCTGGAGCTCCAGATCCATCACCCTGCTCCTCTAAACTGCATTACTCTGAACTGTACCATTTGGTCTGGTATTACTCCTGTTTGCTATCACCTCAACCGCAACCTGCTTAACCCATTCTGTTTGCTGTGACAGATCCCCTGCAGCACTTCTGCCACATTCCATTCTACCGCTGCTTTACGCCAGGCCGGCCAGTGGAGGATGGGCTCCCCCTCTATAGCCGGGTTCCTCTCAAGATTTCCCATTGGGGAGTTTTTTTCTCTGCGCTGTTTGTGGTTTTTCTCCCCACTGTGAGTTCTTTTTTTTACCTAATGGACTTGATATTTGGGGGGTCAGGCCTGGTGTTTTCTCTGCTTGCTCTTTTTTGTGTTTTTGTGACAGTTCTATGTAAAAAGCACTGCACAAACAAATAAAGTTGAATTGAATTGAATGTGACTGAAACAGAAAGGAAGTCTGTTCAGGGCAAAGAACAAGCTGGTCCGAAACATGTACGTTACATTCAGGCATTAAGCAGACGCTGTTATTCGGAGTGACCACAATGTAAATGTTTAGGCAGAGAGCAGAGGTGAAAATAAACCAGAGACAGGACACACCTGGATAACAGGCTGCGAGCGAAAGCCATTTTTAAGACGGAGGAAAAGGATCTGTGCAACTACAGATGTGAACGGACTCCAGAAAACATGAAAAAGTAACCCAGGTAACCCTCCGCCCACACCTGCACCAGGTAACCAGGTAACAGCATCGACAGGCAACCCCGACACGTCAGAGCTTGTAACCAGGTAACCAAGGTAACATTCCACACACTCCCACCCGTATCGAACCAAGTTTGTAACCAGGTTAACCCATACAAGATAACCACGGTAACCTCCTCCATGCCCCCCCCCCACAAAAAAATACATCTGGAAACACCTGACTTCATGTTCATTTTCTGGTTGCCAAAGACAGTACAGGACTGCAGGAAGTGTGAGGAAGAACAGGCACCTCTGCACCCCCCCCCTTTCCCCCAACACCCATGAGAGAGGGTGAGACACGGACGTACAGGAACCCAAAAAAAATATTTCGGTAGAAGGTGCCAAAAACTTTCACGCTTGAGTCTATAGCTGATTAGCACCGATGAGAGGAAACGTGGGGAAGAACGAAGAGGAATTTGATTCGGAAGCGCCTTCAGGAGATTAAACAGGGAAGGAGAGATCAGATCTAGCAACGAGACTCACTGTGGCGCGTCCACACATTCCTGTGCCTTCTGTGGAAACAAAGTGGCCACAGACGCAGAAAAATAAAAAATAAAAATAATTAAATAAAAAAAAACAAGTGTGCTGATTGTGATTGTGAGTTCTCTCCTCCAGTGAGTTTTCCATCCTTCCTTCCTTCGCGTTCCCTTCGTTCACGGCAGGGAGGAGGAGGGAGGACAGAAAGCAGACGGAGGGGTTTCTTTTTACTGAAGCGCGATTCCAAACGCGCCTAATTGGTATTCTTGGCCGGGACTCCTGGCCCGTGTGCGGACATTAGGAACGGGACCAAGCCCAAACCGAAGGGCCGCGGAGCTCCCGAGCGTCCTGGCACCGCCCCCCTGGCACCGCCCCCCTGGCACTGCCCGCCTGGCACCGCCCCCCTGGCACTGCCCCCCTGGCACCACCCGCCTGGCACCGCCCGTCAGCCCACGCCCCTGGCAGGACGGGGTGGAGAGGCGCGAGAACGCGCTCCTCTGGCCGAGCTCGACGTGCGGTGAGCAGCCATGCAAGGGTCCCCACCTGGGACCCCTCTCACTTTCCCAAAAAAATGAAATAAAATCAGCCCGTGTTCCCGCTGAAGAGCCCTGGCGTTCCGGACCTGACGCACACTGGGGGGGGGGTGAGTGAGTGAGTGGTGTGTGTGTGTGTGCGCATGTGTGTTGTGTGAGTGAGTGTCTGTGTGTGTGTGTGTGTGTGTGTGTGTGTGTGTGTGTGTGTGTGAGTGAGTGTGTGTGTGTGTGTGTGTGTGTGTGTATGTGTGAGTGAGTGTGTGAGTGTGTGTGTGTGTGTGTGTGTGTGTGTGTATGGGTGAGTGTGAGTGGTGTGTGTGTGTGTGTGTGAGTGAGTGTGTGTGTGTGTGTGTGTGTGTGTGTGTGTGAGTGCCTCAGTGTCTGAGAGGAGCAGAGAGAGAGGAGCAGGGAGAGAGGAGCACAGAGAGAGAGGGGCAGGGAGAGAGGAGCAGGGAGGGCTGCCCGAGTCACACAAACCCGAAACGACAGGCCCGTGGCGAGGGGGGCGGGGTCTGCTCCCTCCCTCGGTGAGCGTCTTTATTAAGGAGTGATGAGATTCCGCACGGGGGCGGGGGGGTTGGGCAGCCAGCTGGGACCCCTCCCCTCTCCGCGGACATCGTGTCTCACACCACCTTTTATCTCTAATTAGGGCGAATATTACAAAGGGCAAGACTGGGGTTGGGGTGGGGGGCGGTGGGGTATAGTGTACAGGAATTTATAAATATCACGCCAAGTTGATTTAAAGAGGGTGGGGCCTGGGTCTTGGGGTGATGGGCAGGGGAGGGCAAGCGGGGAGTTTGAGGGCCTTTTTGGGTTCGGGTTTTTGTGCAATTTTGTTGCAGTTGTTCTCGTTGTTTTTTCACAAGTTTTATTGCTTACTTTGAATCATTGGTTTAAACCTTCAATATTTCATTACCCGGCATTTTTTTGCAGTCACAACAACTGCTACTTCAACACCGTCCAGTCGGCTTTATTTGCAGATTCCACATTACACGTGCAGAGAACAGACCTGTTTAGATTCAGCAAATGATTTGCCATTCCCTGGAGTATCACTAACGGGTTAGCCAATCAAAACCTACCCGGTTATTAGCTGATGAGCCAATCAAATTCCTCAGCCACTCGAGCTCTCAGTTCCGGGATTCCCTCCGCGTTCCTCTTCGCTCTTCCTGAATCGTTCGCAGTTCCTGGTCTGGTGAAGCGTCCTGGTGGCCGATAACTGTTTTTGTTCGTCTATATATTTCTTCAGCACTCTTGTATTATTTCAAGTGTGTCTGCATTTTTTTTCGCCTCCTGTTTTTTTTTTTTTTTTTTTTTTTTTCCTTTTCGTGTTTTGGGGGGTTCCCAGCTGTCAAAAGCTGTTTATTTAACGACTGTCCAATATTTCAGCGCCCCAGAAACCTTATCGCCCTCGACAACCAGAGTAAGGCCTCGTCTGCAACCGCCACGTCTGCGGCAAGCCAAGGCTTCGTCCAAGTCTCCTTTGTCACACAAAGAAAAATTATACATATTTATCTTTTCTTGTTTATACGCATCTGGCAAAAGACAGAGGAGCTTTTGAGTCTCCGTAATATTCTCAGTTTCAGAAACACAATACCTGTTACAGGAGAGGCAGCCCAAGTGCTGAGGGTCCAATGCGAGCCCCAATGAGAATATATTGCACAAGTGAAAATACACTGAGTGTATTGGAAAATATATATTGAAAAAATATATGGTAATACATAGAATAATAAATTAAAGTATAAGGAGGGAGTGAAATATTTTTTCCATTACATGCCAAAATATTGACTCTTATCCCACCAAGACAGAAATCAAAATAATTAAGTTAGCATCCTATTTCTAGATATCATTCAATACATTTCTCAAAACGAATTGTACTATATTGCACATTACAAAAGAAAACAGTTACCTACAGTATTTCACAAATAAATCAGCCTTATGCAATCATATCAGCGGCTCGATAGTTAAATGCAATAAATATTTTCTTAACTAACTGCTTTCCCTTGTCACAAAAAATGGCAAAAAAGAGGCAATTTATCTGATCTCCTTATGTGAGCTGTGTATGTATATTCTATCTATAAATATATACTGTATATAATTATGGAAAATATGTAATATATATTTTTGTTGTATAGGCATACAACAAGTCGGTTGTTCTCTAGGTGAACAGACCAGAAGCTGTCTGTTTGTTTGCTTTCTCAGGGACCGTACACATCCCCCAAACGTGACCCCCCCGTCCCCCCCCCCCCGCACTCCTGTCCCTTCCCACGCTCATGAAAGGTATGAGAAACGCATTGCACCCGTCCGACTCGCCCAATAAGCAGCAGAATCCAAACAAACGAGCTCACCCTCTTGTCTAAACTATCCCAACCTGCATATGGGGTGGGGGGGTGGGGGTCTTGGGTTGCCGTGGTGATAAGCTCCTGTTTGGCTGCTGCACGTGTGCAGAGGGGTGGAGTTTAAGAGGATTCCTGCACACAATAACATCTCATACAGGCTGCGCTGCCTGATCGCTCTCTCTTTACTTCCCTCTGTCTCTGTTGCTCTCTCAGTCTATCATCTGTCTCTCTCACTCTCTCTTTCCCTCTCTATCTTGGTTTCAGAGGTCTCTCCTATTTCTGTCTCTCTCACTCTCTCTTTCCCTCTCTATCTCTGTCTAGCTCCCTCTCTCTCTCTTTCTCGATCTCTCTCTGCTCTCTCTACTCTGCTCTCTCTCTCTCTCCTCTCTATCTCTCTCTCCTCTCTCTTCGTCTCCTCTCTCTCTCTCCTCTCCTCTCTCTCTCTCTCTCTCTTTCTCTCTCTCCTCTACCCTCTCTCTCTCTCTCTCTCTCTCTCTCAGGAGTCGCTCTGATCTCTGCTCTTTTTCAGTGAGAGCCACTCTGGCTTCGACAGTTCCTAACAACTCTTCAGTCACATATGTTTGGTGAGCTAGGCACCTGACATACCAGTTACAAAACACACACACACATATGTGTACACACATGCCCGCGCGCGCGCACACACACACACACACACACACACACACACACAAACATGAAAGCTTATAATATATCGGATGACAAAATTATTCATGTCCCCTGACTTAATAACACAGCACAAAAACGTATGAACATGCTTATTAATGATTTATAAACATGCTATGCTGTAGCTACTAACGTGTTATACTGTATGTGGAATTACTGTGTGTGTGTTTGTGTGTGTATGTATGTGTGTGAGTGTGTGTGTGTGTGTGTGTAAGAGACAGGGAGTTACACAACTCGGTGACACTTCTTAAAGTTGCCTGTCATTAAGGAAAACATTCTGGGGTTACCACGGAAACATCCAGGGCCTGAGCTCTGACAGGCAGGAATTAGACCCCCCCCCCTATCTTGAGAGAGAAAATTCCCCCTTCCTGTGCCTAAAGCCACCCCCCCCCCCCACCCCACTATCTCCCTCCTGCTCCACTCATTAGCACAGTGCAAGCTCTGACAGCTGAGGAAGCTTCCGGATTCCGCCCGCTCTCTGTTTCCCCAACACGCGTGGCCTAAACACTAACCCTCCTCCACCACACACGCACCTCAGCCCTCCCCTTCACCACACTCACCTGCCCTGATCCCATCACCCCTCCCCCTCACCACACACACCTGCCCCCCATCCCAGGACCCCTCCCCCCCAGCACACACACCTCCCATCCATCCAGGACCCCCACCAGACTCACCTGCCCTCATCCCATCACCCCTCCCCCCACACACTCACCTGCCCCATCCCATCACCCTCCTCCCACACACACCTGCCCCCCATCCCAGGACCCCTCCCCCACCACACTCACTGCCCATCCATCACCCTCCCCCACACACACCTCCCCCATCCCAGGACCCCTCCCCCCCACGACACACCTGCCCCCATCCCAGACTCCCACCACACCCTGATCCTCCCATCACCCTCCTCACCACACTCACCTGCCCCCATCCCATCACCTCTCTCCCACACCACACTCCCCTGCGCCAGCACTGACAGGCTCAATCGAAGAGGCTACTCTTTAAAGGGTTAATGAGCGTAGAGTGTGTAAGCCGTCACAGATGACTGGCCTGCACTGTGACTCAGACTGACATCATCACGGCCACAGCAGCCCTGGCCAGCTCCCTCCTTTCCGGAAGCTTCTGTGGTTTAACTTTTTTTCCGCTGTGGTTATTCATTAAGCCAGGCAGGTCTGCTGAAGTTATCTGGGGTAAACACAGTTCCCTAGGGAATTGCAGAGACAAAATGCGATGTTCATTAAAATTTGACCAACCAATCAATCAATCAATCAATCAATCAGCTCACCAAGAAGCTTCGGAACCAGCAGCTTGCTGGTGGCTTGAATATGACTTACGTAAACATAATTTAATTTGAAAAACGCGAATTATTTGACCCTGATATTTCTCATGCTGTTCAAGAATATCAGCAGGCATATCTTGTCGCTTCAACTTCCTGCGCAAATGATTTACTTCACTTCACCGCTGTTTAGCAGACACTCTTATCCAGAGCAACTCAAACAGGAGTACAAAGGTCAGAGGTCAAAGTGCAGTAATTCCCCAGAAGGGGAGAGTACACTCCCAAGAGAAACAGCAAGTGGAAGAAGTGTAGATGCCAATGACAGCTCGTCAACTACCCCACTGAACCTGAAACTATTTTAAAAATGGCCACACTGTTCTACAAACAAGAATAAAATGACACTAATAATAAGCATTGAAAGAAGTAGCAAAGAACCAATGTGCTCTCTACACTGAGCATGCTCAGTCTGCCCCCCCCCCCACACACACACACTGAGCATGCTCAGTCTGCTGAAATGCCTGTCCCCTTGACTTGGTGAGGAGGGGGAATAGATAACAGAGCAAGCGTGCTCACCCATACATTTGGCACGATGGTGCAGTGGGTAGCACTGTCACCTCACAGAAAGAAGGTTCGTGGGTTTGAATCTCGGCTTGGGGCCTTTCTGTGTGGAGTTTGCATGTTCTCCCCGTGTCCGCGTGGGTTTCCTCCGGGTACTCCGGCTTCCTCCCGCAGTCCAAAGACATGCAGTTCAGGCCACTTGAGGGGGTATTAACAGGGTGTTGCTGTAAAAGAGCATGTGTCCTCCATCGACCTACCCCGTCTGTCGAAAGGTTAACAATAATTACATCTTTATGTTTGTTTGGCTGCTTGTTTTTCTCTGTTTTCACGGAGACGGTAGTTCTGTGGTGCCACAGGGGATCCAATGAGATCACAGTTTTAGGGAGGGTGGGACAGCTTCGCGTGGGGGGGG
The DNA here is from genome assembly GCF_018555375.3 of Anguilla rostrata. NCBI lineage: Eukaryota > Metazoa > Chordata > Actinopteri > Anguilliformes > Anguillidae > Anguilla > Anguilla rostrata. Next base: position 71,546,894 of record NC_057934.1, read on the forward strand.
GGGGTTACACCAAAGCAACTTCCTTGCGAGGTTGTTTCCAGTAAAATGCCTCCCGGAGGAGGGATCGTACGGATTGTACCCAGTAAAACCTGTGGGGGGGAAGGGGGGCAGGGAGGGGGTGTGCGCGTGGCACACGCTAACGAGGGTGGAAAAAGAAGGGAGGATGAAAGAGAGAAAGGGCGGAGCGTGCGTTTAGGGAAGAGGTGTTGGGTTGTGGGTTGGGTAGCGTGCCGCCCCCCCCCCCCCCGCCCCACATTAGCTCCGGTTTGGCGGAACAGATGGCATTTGGCGTGAGGCGCGGTGGGGACGAAGGAGGGAAAAGTGAGTCAGGAGCAGGACCAGCGTGATTCAGCGTTTAAGGAGCCTGGCCCGGGGTTCGAGCGAGAGACCAGCTTCACGCCGTGTTCTCCCGTAAAAGCGTGAGGTGGGGGGGTGTGGGGGTGCAGGTGATCTCATGGTTTTTTTTAGGCAGTACCTTCCCCTACTGCACCCCCACCCCGTTCTCCAGGGCCCCACCCAGCCTCCCAAACAGTAGCATTAGCACATTAGCCCAGCCAGCCTGACGTCATGTGATCCGTCCTTTTTTTACAACCTCCCTTTTCGGTACCGCTGCTGTTACCGTGGTTATTTAGTCCTCCAGCCAGCAGTTTTTTTCTTTATTATTTTTATCCTGGGACCGTATTTTATCCAATCTTTTTCCCCCACATCTGGCGGTCCATACAGGAGCGCTGCGCGGCGGCTACGCTTCTTACGCTCACACAGCGCCTCCTGGGATGAGAACCTATGACCTTCTGGTAAGAGGCCCAGTTCTTTAAGCGCTCTCAGTAAACTGGCCCTAATAGCAGCACTTACAGACCCCCCCCCACTCCCCCGCCCCCCCCCCCCTGCTAATGGAGCACCTAAAGACCTATCCCTCTTTTTTAATGGCCGTTTAAAAAACGCGGTGGGGTTGGGGGAGGGTTGGAACGATAGGCGGTGGTGGATGGGTGTGTGTGTGGGAGGGGTTGGGGGGGGGGGGGGCTGGGGGGGTTCACAGGAGTTGGATGGAACACTGGGAAACCCCACATTTTCCACCAATCAAAGTGATTCAGGAGTTCCCTGCTTCCCACTGACAAAGAACAGAGAGCAGAAAGAAAAACTATAAATTCAGCCCTGGGAAGAGAGAGACAGAGAGAGAGAGAGAGAGAGAGGAGAGAAGAGAGGAGAGAGAGCACAGAACGGACAGGGGGGACAGGAAAGCACTACAAAGATCACAACAATACTCCAGCTGCATCACCACACAGCACATCACACACACACACACACACACACACACATCAGCACACCACACACACACACACACACATCCACACACACACACACACACACACATGCATGCACGCACACACACTAACACACACACTCACACACACACACATACACACACATGCTCGCACATGCTCCCACACACACACACACACACACACAGCAAACATTGGTCAGTCTCCAGTGCTCCCTTAGTGTAAACCTTTCATACGGTGAGAGAGGACAGACAGACTGCAGGAGCTGAATATCTGGAGAGTCTAAAGTATCTGTGTTCTGTCCTCGCTGCTGCACAGATGGCAGGACATCCAGGTTCAGAAAGTGAAACTCCTCCCCCAGTATTTCTGTTCCAATCACCTGACTTGCTAATTAGCACTATTCTGCAGCCAGGAGGTGGGACTAATCAGTGAGATCAGCAGGCTGAGTTCATGGGTGGAAGAAACACACGGCAGGACTTTTACTTTCTGAACCCCCCTGGACTTTCTGCCACTGGGTTCTCTGTACGGTGGCCTGAGAGGAACTTTTTTGTCCACAGCCGCCATCAGGAGAGTGAGCCATTCGGCACCTGAAACCCAGACCCTCTTGTGTTCAGAACAACGTTTGAAGCGTACAGGGGAAAACAAAACAAAAAAAAAACACTGCAAAACACACTGACCCTGAATGATTCATTCCCTTTTCTCCGCTTCTGTCCTTACTCCCTTTGCATCTCCTAACGTTTAAAACCCGTTTACATTATGCGCTGATTCGTTTTCAGTTCAGTTCAATTTTATTTGTATCGCTGTCACAGAGATGCTTTACAGAGCGGCAAAAAGAAAAAAAGAAAAATGGCAAGAAACAGAGAAAAAGAGCAAACGAGGCCTGAGCCCCCAAACGGCAAGCGCGAGAAAAACCCCCCAAACCATGGAGAGAAAAAAACTAAACTCCCCGAAGGGAAGAAGTCTCGGGAGGAACCGGACTACGGAGCGGGGGCCCATCCTGTGCTGTCCGGCCTGGTGTTAAAACCTCCATTCTCACTCCCATTCAACCTCCTCACTTCTACAGACAGAATGGCATTATGCACCGAATGCTCGCTAACATCAAAGGATGCAGCGACAACATCACTCAGAATAATATATTTGAGATGATTAGAGGTGTGGGTGGTGAGGGGTGGGTGTGAGCTGGTGGGGTGGGGGACGGGGCATGGGGGGGGATAGAGGGGGGCGGGGCATGGTCACATGCCAAAAACAGAATGACACGGTGAATTCTACATGGATACAGGAGAACAACCCCCCCCCCCCCCCCCCCGCGCCTTGTAATCCACAGATGTTTGACAGTACCCGCCCACCTCTCCTTTGATTGGGTCTGGGGGGGGGGCATAAATCCTGTTCACACAAAGAACAGAACAACCTGACTGACTGCCTGCTTTTCTCATAAAAAAGGGATAAAGAGAAAAAGAGAACAGAGGGGAAGAGAGAGAGAGAGAGAGAGAGAAAAGAAAGCGATGACTTTGCCTTGAGAGAAAACAAAAAACAAACATCAGTCAGTCTGGGTGGGTATCTCCATGGTAACCAATCGGGGTGGGGAAAGGGGGCGGGGCCTTGTTAAATACCTCTCTGTGGTGACACATGCTACTGAGGGGCCGATCCTTCCATTGGACGGTGTCTGAGTGCTGTTTTTAGGGCTGGGGCTTTATCCAATCTAAGCGATAATGTTACAGTGAAGGTACATTTCCGTTCTTTAATTAAGGAGCAAATTTCTAAAAAAAAAAATTCCCTGAAAGTACAATAAGATTTGGGTACTAATGTGTACCTTTTACAAGAAAAATAAAAGGTACATGTGAATTGTGTACCGCTAGCTAGAGGTACAGTTTTTATGTACTTATAAGAAATTCGCACAATCAGTCTGCCAATACAATGCGGATTAAATAGAGATGTCTGCCGAGTGCACGTCACATTACATTGTGAGCAGGCGACAGACCCCCTCTCAACCACAGCAGTTAAAAACACCGACTGAACCGCTCTGATCAGGAATCAAACGGGCACTGAAGCGTCCAGGATACCGCGGAAACAGCGACCGTATCCCAGTTTTCCCAAAGGGCTTCTCGGGACACGGTCGGATTCCGAGCCGCGATTCCCGTCTCCGTCCGCAGAAAGCCGCAGACGTGGCGGAAATCAAGATAACAGCCGGACGCCGCACATATCTGCACAGGCCACTTCTTTCGTAAAAGACAAATGGAAGTGTTGGTTTACAGAGCGGTGATCTAATCGGACGGGCTGATGTCACAGGAGAAGTTACCGTGGCGACCACAGCGTGGGTGTGCCCAAAGACGGGAGGACGGGTTTAGGGTCGGAACGACAAGAGATTAAAAAAAAAAGAAAGCAGGAAAGACTTGCTACTTTACCTGGCAGAGCACACTCACTGGATCGTAAACAGGTAATGCAGCCCACATATTTCCTACTGTTATCAAAAAATCTTTCACATTACTGACAGAAATGTATTAGAAAACACACACACACACAACACACCAACACAAGTGCGCCACACACAGCAACACAACAACCCAGCACACACAACCCGCCAGCACACACACACACACACACACACACACACACACACAGCACACAGCACACAGCACACAGCACACACATATACACACACACAGGGTACAGGGTTCAGAGAGAAGAGGGGGTTTGGGGTCCCACTCCCGCCCGCCCGCCCCCCCCCCCACCCCCCCCACCCCCACCCTTCCACAGCTGGTGAACCCCCTGGCCCATGGGGGCGAAGGCCTATCCCCTGGGGTACACCTGCTAAATCACTGCCAAGCCGGTCAAATGACACCGGGGTCAGCCCACCTCTCTGTGACCCCAGAATTAACCTTTGACCTCTACCACTTCCCTGAGCCAGGCCCATAGTCATGCTGAATGCATTACAAGCGTGTGGCAGCCAGAGGCTGAAAGTAGCAGTTCAGCACACGCCTCCTTTTTCTTCAGCTACAGTTATGGCTTATTTAGACAGTTATTGATGAGCATTGGCAGCAGGATCAACCCTCTACGGCTGCAGTTGCCGGGAATGGCTGGGCCTTCCCCTTCCCCAAGTGGAAACTGCACCATGGAACGGAGTACCTTGAGCCAACATGTCAGGCTGTCGCTGTCAGACATTCTACTCTTTGTTTTTTCTGTAGTGCCGGCTTGCAATAAAGTTTTCACACAGCGTTTCAACAGCGGACCAGTAGGACCGCAGGAGTTTATGGACGGCGTGGCAAAAATAGGGCAATGGATCTGGATTATCAGGAAAAGGCCATGATTTAAGTTTTGTTTGTGGCCACAGTGACATTATTAGCTCACATCCTGTGATCGTTAAGGTCCTATTTGAGTGTTACAGAGCCACTGAAGCATGCTGGTCCAAAACCCATGTGATGCATTATAGGATAGCAAAGGTTAAGTGAGACATTACTGTTGTACTATCTGAGAGAGCAGGCGTTTCGCAGTCAGGCGGACACGCTTGAATGGGCTCTGCCGTCATTGGCAGGTTCTTGCATGTGACCTGTCCGTTCTAAAGGGACGTCCCTCAGCCACGTCACAGACACTCAAACACACAGCACCGGAGTCCTGAGGCCCCTGCAGCATGACTCAAACACACAGCGCCGGAGTCCTGAGGCCCCTGCAGCATGACTCAAACACACAGCACCGGAGTCCTGAGGCCCCTGCAGCATGACTCAAACACACAGCGCCGGAGTCCTGAGGCCCCTGCAGCATGACTCAAACACACAGCACCGGAGTCCTGAGGCCCCTGCAGCATGACTCAAACACACAGCGCCAGAGTCCTGAGGCCCCTGCAGCATGACTCAAACACACAGCACCGGAGTCCTGAGGCCCCTGCAGCATGACTCAAACACACAGCACCGGAGTCCTGAGGCCCCTGCAGCATGACTCAAACACACAGCACCGGAGCCCTGAGGCCCCTGCAGCAGGGCCCGTCAGCATGACACTCTGCAAGCACCACACCACATGTTTACAGGAACTGAAGCTTGGCACCGCTCTCAAACCTGGAGAAAGCCGAGGCGTTTCGAAACCGAGCCCGAGAGGAAACGCTTGAGCAGACGCGCAGACCGCTCACGTCTTCAGATCTGATACGCGTCAGACGCGTTTCAGAAAGAATGCGGTGATTCATAGAGCGGCACGGGCACGTGCTGCAGCGGACAGGCCTTGTGACGTTCAAAGCACTGTAAAATACAAACACCCTTAGTGGCGTGTGAAAGACTGTAAAACACATACAGACCCTAGTGCTGCAAGCATGTAAACCGTACGACCTTAGTGACGTGCAAGCACTGTAAACACAGACAGACCCTTCAGTGACGTGTGCAAAAGCACTGTAAAAAAACTACAGTACAGACCCCTTAGTGACGTGTGCAAAAACACTGTAAAAAAACTACAGTACAGGCCCCTTAGTGACGTGTGCAAAAGTACTGTAAAAAACCCACAGCACAGACCCCTTAATGACTGGTGCAAAAGCACTGTAAAAAAAACTACAGTACAGACCCCTTAGTGGCGTGTGCAAAAGCACTGTAAAAAAACAACAGTACAGACCCCTTAGTGACGTGTGCAAAATCACTGTAAAAAAAACTACAGTACAGACCCCTTAGTGACGTGTGCAAAAGCACTGTAAGAAACTACAGGACAGGCCCCTTAGTGACGTGTGCAAAAGCACTCAACCAGTAGGCGTGGTCCTCCGATTGCCCTGAACCTCTCCCACAAACCGGGCCCTGCCCCAGGGGGCAAACAGACGAGGGCCGTCCCATCAGCCCCCCTGCATGCCCGGTGCGGCCCTGGTCCCGGGCCGACCGTTTGGCTTTTCTTTCCGGCGGCCATGAACGACGTCACTCACGCTGTTTTTCGTCGTTGCCCCTCCCTTCCAGATCGCCCTTGGCCCGCGCCGCGCGGTTCGGCCCCGAGCCCGCAGAAACGGAGAACCTGACTTCGGAGAAAACAAACTGAGCTCCGGCAGAGTGTCGATATCAGAAATGGAACTGCTGTGCCGATGGAGTTCTAGAACACTGAGTTAGAACTTTTTTTTTTTTTTTTTTTTAAAGCATTCCAAAAAAAAAACCTGCTCTTCAAAGGATTAATAGACAATCAACAGTATTAGTTATTAATGTGTTTGGGCCAGACACTCCACAGCATGAATCAGTACCCCCCCACTTGCACAAGTTCAACCCTTTAACGTGTGAGGTCACAAATACATGATTATAATGTTCTTAACTAACTGATGTAACAATCATTACTGGTGATTGACAGCATTCTGAAAAAAACCTGCTCTTCAAAGGATTAATACTGTAGAATCAAGAGATTCTGCATGGCTGTGTCACATGAATCAAGTAATGTTAAATATTAATTATAAAACTGATCATATTAAAAGGGATGTTGTGAATCTCTGAAGGAGGCCTACAGTTGAGCACCAACATTCAGATTATCTATTTTCACCACTCTCTCTCACTTCTGTCTTTCTGCACTTTTTCATCCTTCCTGTTCAACAGAATGGGGAAGTGTGCATAATCCCTGAATAAATATCAGAATATTCATGGAAGTGGTGTTTTTTTCTGTTTATGTATTTTATATTTCTTTGCGAGGAATGTAAGTAGGTCATACGAAACATTTGTGGGACAGAATGATAGGTATTCACAGAAAGGCGGTATCTAAAGACAAAATTATTAAAATCATGACAAAATTATTGCGGGAAAATTCTTTGAAAAACTGTAGAAAAGCATGTTTATGGCAGCAAAAGATTTTTTAAAATCATGACTGAAGCCTGATCTGCGTGAGATCACTGGACGTGCTGTGTCTCCTAATTTGGTCTTGTCTAGATCAGCAAATGATTTTCCAAGAAAGACTGTCAATTATTCATGGAACTTTCTATTTCTGTTTGGCCACCTGCATTTTTCTTATGCGAACATGATGATGGGACTCTTCGAAAGCTAACAGGCGAATGGGGATAGAGAGAGAGAGAGACAGAGAGAGGGACAGAGAGAAAGGGAGGGAGGGAGAGAGCAAAACTTGGCACAGTATGCAATGCAAGTTTTGCTTTGTCTTCCCTAGGTGCTTATTATAATAATTACCTGGCAGGATGTAAAGAGAAAAGTATCCATTTCACATTGTAATCCAAAAATAAAGAATAAAAGATTATTATATTTTGGGCAGGACGGGTAGCTATCAGCGATCTCGCCAGTGCTTGCCTGACTGACAGGGAAACACAGGCGAACGCTCTTACCTTTTCATTCCTCTAAACATCACTATAGAGGTTTTTATCTCAGATTTCCAATAAGCAGCTTGCAGTTTATGTTACGAGGCGGAGAGGGAAGATCCGGGGGGGGGGGGGGGCGTTTAGGGGGTCCGCCCGTGACAACGGAGCCGCGTCTACTTTCTGGGATAAGTTTCAAGCGGGTTCTGCGAGCGGACAAAGCTTCCTTTCAGCGGGGCGGAGGGGAAATCCCTGCAGCTTCATTATTTTAATCAGCGGCGGGTAAAGGGTGGGGAGGGGGGGGTATATAATAAGTACCCCCCCCCCCGCCGATGAAAAAAGTGAAGCCGCTCTGATCCGGGCAGCGGTGACTCCAGCCGTCAGCACGCGAGCGACGCCGGACGGACGCGAGGTTCTGGAATTCCGCACCTCGAATATTCCACCGGCAATTCCACGACGTTTCGCAGAGACACTTCGACCCACGAACGTGGAACGGATCCGTTTATCGCTTCAAAAAAATTATTTATTTATTTTTTTGAAAAACCGGCAATCGAGTAACCGGAGTCCGGGGCAGGGCATCTCGGGTAAACTGCGAGGCTAAGATGCCAGACGCTGTAAAATTAGTCAGGGAGTAACAGTATCTCCCTACTTACAAACGACAGATAATCCCGTACATGTGTTGCCCGCTAAAAGACTAGCTTTTGGTTTTTAAAAAAAAAATTTTTTTTTAACTGTTCTCTGTCATTTAAACTAGAACTTACTGAATTAGCACAGGAAGTCCATGGCAAATTAAGTTTGCACTTATCTAAAGGTGAGAATCACAAAGTTGGTCTGACCCACAGGGCAAGATGAACCCAACTATCAAACTTTGTACAAGGTAACAAAAGACGGTTAATTGTAGAAAAAGAGGGCTGGAAAGGTTGGGCAGTACAGCTGAACTTCCCAGCAGTTTTCACCTCCAGACACTGAAACTTGGACTGTTCTGGATCACAGGTGACTAGAGGACTGTTCTGGATCACAGGTGACTAGAGGACTGTTCTGGATCACAGGTGTCTAGAGGACTGTTCTGTCTCACAGGTGACTAGAGGACTGTTCTGGATCACAGGTGTCTAGAGGACTGTTCTGTCTCACAGGTGTCTAGAGGACTGTTCTGGATCACAGGTGTCTAGAGGACTGTTCTGGATCACAGGTGACTAGAGGACTGTTCTGGATCACAGGTGTCTAGAGGATTGTTCTGGATCACAGGTGTTAGAGGACTGTTCTGTCTCACAGGTGACTAGAGGACTGTTCTGGATCCAGCAGGTGTGTAGAGTGACTGTTCTGTTCACAGGTGCTAGAGGACTGTTCTGGTATCACAGCAGGTCTAGAGGACTGTTCTGGATCAAGGTGGCTAGAGGAGTTGTCTCTAGGTGCTAGAGGATGTTCTGGAAAACAGGTGTCTAGAGGACTGTTCTGTCTCACAGGTGTCTAGAGGACTGTTCTGTCTCACAGGTGTCTAGAGGACTGTTCTGTCTCACAGGTGACTACAGGACTGTTCTGTCTCGTAGGTGTCTAGAGGACTGTTCTGTCTCACAGGTGTCTAGAGGACTGTTCTGGCTCGCAGCCCAAGCATTTGGGCCCTTCAGTAACCAAAGTAGAGGTAGCATTTCAAAACAACCAAAGGTCTTCTCTTCCTTTAACTGTGAGTGTCGGACTCAGGAATGTGTTAAATGATCTCATTCCCTCACACAACCTGGCGAGTTTTGTCAGCAAATTATTTATTTATTTATTTTTTTCATTTAAGAAATGAAAACAAAAATTCTGAGCACAAAACTAACAAACGTGAATTTATCATTTGTTTTTTTTGGAGAGTGTCCAGATTGAGGTGCACGTGGTGGGTCTACCTGCAATGTGGGCTGCGTACAGACTCTACCCAGGTGAGGCACACCTGTCATGTTTCCACCTTATGACATCAGAGGAGAGGAATGCGAGGGATGCGGTCGATCGCAAACAAACGGGGGGAGAGGGGAGGCACAAGGACACCTTTTATTTGACTATCCGCGGGTTTACCTCTATGAGGTCCTTGCCCCGTGATCCGCAAACACAGAGAGCCGAGGGTTGTGTGTGAACGTGCAAGAACTGCCGCGGAGCGAGGACACCGTCGGGCCTGACCCCCCCCCCCCTCCCGCGACCCCCTATATCAACATGGCCTCCGCTCGACCTGAACGGGAAAAACACAGCGCTGCCTCAGCAACGACCCCACCCACTCCGCGGAGCGGCAATGCAGGGATGCGACGGGACACCCAAAAGGCAAAGCGCTGACATGCCAGGATAGCGGCTGTGGCATTTACACGCTCCCGTACGGAACGAAGCCCTGGGGAAGCTGGAGCCACAACCAACCGCCAACTTCCAACCGGAGACTTCCAACTGCCAATTTCCAACTGCCAACTTTCAACTGCCAACTTTCAACCGCCAACTTCCAACCGTCAACTCCCAACTGCCAACTTCCAACTGCCAACTTCCAACCGTCAACTTCTAACTGCCAACTTCCAACTGTCACCCATCATCCAGCATGCAGCTGTCAGTCACCGACCAGAGTGCCAAGCACCAACTATAAAACCACCCAGCTGTCAATCACTACCCACCAACTGCCAACCATACAGTCAGTCAGCAGCTGTACAGCACCCATGTACACACGCATGCACCCAGACACGCCACTCAACAAATGTATGACGTTTTGATGGACGTGCAAATAATCACAATAGTTGGCTAGCTCTGTCCCACCCTTACCCAGCAGCTGACATTCAAATTCATTTAAATGGAAATTAAATAAATAAGCAAAAATGAGATAAGGAATGCACTTCCATGAAATATGCTGGTTTCTTGCATGCGATTGGCCTTATTATGTACTACGTAATCTAACCTGTTGTGCCAGGTGAACGATATTTGACAGATGACCTGAAATTCAGTTCGTTACTTTTGACCCGCTGAAGAAGGGCAGTTTGCCCCAAATGTTACTGAAAATAAAAGATAACTAAAATTATTTAATGGAAGTGCGGTCCTTATATCATTTTTGCATATTTAACGCAGGACCGTCTCCCAAGTTCACACGTTAGTGAGTTCAACACATTTCTTTTCCTTTATTACTCAATTAAATAAACAAACCATGAGGCCTGAAGGTGTGAGATCACACATATGAGATTAGAATGTTCTTCATTCAACATTCTAACGCTGATGTCACAGTCACCGCCGGTGATTGAGAGCAACGGGGGTTCTGGAACACCGACTCCAAAAGGTCTAATTTCCAGAAGGTTTCCTGAAGGAATTCCTCCTCAGTCTTCCTCTGAAAGATGGCTGCTACAGGGTTTTTTTTTTTTTTTTAAAGTGACGCAACCTTTAATCTGGTCACGGCGCAGGGGACCAGGGATGGCGGACCGGGACCGGGCGAGTCACGGGCACGCTTCGCTCCTGACTCGCGGAGGTGAGTCCACGCCGACGGCGTCCGGTCCCGCGGGGTTGTTACCGAGCGACCCCGCCCTCCTGCTCAGCTGAGAAACCGCCAACGACCAAAAAAACAAAAAAAACCCTGCCGCGCGGAGTCTGACTCACCCTGAGGAAGAGGGAAAGTTCTCGTGTTTTAATTCAGCGAATTAAGAGAAATATAAGGAAATAAGGAAAAACGAGGGATCATAATTTCCTCTTTAGGAGAGGATGGGGAAAAGTGTGGGAAGGGGTGTGAGTGTGTGGGGGGGGCGGGTGAGGGCATTTTTAAAGCAGGAGGGAGCTGGTCTTTAGGGTACCATATGAGAAGAGTGTTCAGCTTGTTCTGTTCTGCGCTGTGGGTGTGTGTGTGTGTGTGTGTGTGCATGTGTGTGTGTGTATACAGTGCAGTCTGCAAGCATTTGGACAGTAACACATTTTTTTTTGTTTGTTTTGGCTCTGTACTCCAGCACACTGGATGCAATTACACCAAGTGCAATTACTGTTGCTGTGTTTCCTACACGGATCGGCGGCCCATGTGGAAGTAAACATGCTCAAATTAAAGCGGACAGTCTGAACTTTAACTCTGTTGTTTTATTTCAAATCCAATGTGCTGGAGCGCCGAGCCAAAACAACAAAAATTGTGTCACTGTCCAAATACTCATGGACTGCACTGTGCGTGTGTGTGTGTGCATGCATGCGTGTGTGTGTGTATGCGTGTGTGCGTTTGCGTGCATGTGAGTGTATGTGTGTGTGTGTATGCATGTGTGTATGCGTGTATGTGTATGTGTGTGTGTGTGTGTGTGTGTATGCGTGTGTGTGCGCGTGTGTGTTTGCGTGCATGTGTGTGTGTGTGTGTGTGTGTGTGTGTGTATGCGTGTATGTGTATGTGTGTGCGTGCAAGTGTGTGCGTGTTCGTGTGTGTTCGTGTGTGTTTGTGTGTGTGTGTGCGTGTGTGTGTTTGCGTGCATGTGTGTGTGTGTGCCACACAGTGCATCTCCACAGTTCCTTTGTAATTTTCCCTTTTCTCCCCTGAGACTCGCTGGTGCTCCGGTGGTGAATAAGATTTTCCCAGCCTTGATTTAAGTCTCAAACGTGACAAATCCCGACAGGACCGGCCAACGAAAACGCGTGTCGGTTCACAAGGAAGGTGAACAGGCTACTGAAGGAGGCTAGAGGGAAGCCAACACGCAGACGCCGCCGTCGCCGCCTCCGCCGCCGCAGGCACAGTCCCTCCAGGACCGCCCCACACTCCCTCCAGGACCGCCCCACACTCCCTCCAGGACCGCCTCACACTCCCTCCAGGACCGGCCCACTCTCCCTCCAGGACCGCCTCACACTCCCTCCAGGACCGCCCCACACTCCCTCCAGGACCGCCCACACTCCTCCAGGACCGCCCACACTCCCTCCAGGACCGCCTCACACTCCCTCCAGGACCGCCCACACTCCCTCCAGGACCGCCCCACACTCCCTCCAGGACCGCCCACACTCCTCCAGGACCGCCTCACACTCCCTCCAGGACCGCCCCACACTCCCTCCAGGACCGCCCCACACTCCCTCCAGGACCGCCCCACACTCCCTCCAGGACCGCCCCACACTCCCTCCAGGACCGCCCCACACTCCCTCCAGGACCGCCCCACACTCCCTCCAGGACCGGCCCACACTCCCTCCAGGACCGCCCCACACTCCCTCCAGGACCGCCTCACACTCCCTCCAGGACCGCCCCACTCCCTCCAGGACCGCCCCACACTCCCTCCAGGACCGCCCCACACTCCTCCAGGACCGCCCACACTCCCTCCAGGACCGCCCCACACTCCCTCCAGGACCGCCTCACACTCCCTCCAGGACCGCCCCACACTACCTGCAGGACCACCTCACACTCCCTCCAGGACCGCCTCACACTCCCTCCAGGACCGCCCCACACTCCCTGCAGGACCGCCTCACACTCCCTCCAGGACCGCCCCACGCTCCCTCCAGGACCGCCCCACGCTCCCTCCAGGACCGCCCCACGCTCCCTCCAGGACCGGCCCACACTCCCTCCAGGACCGCCCCACACTCCCTCCAGGACCGCCCCACACTCCCACACTTGCATGTGTTTTAGTGTGTATGTGCCTGTGTATGTGCGTGCATGTATCTGAGGGTGTGTGTGTGCAGAGATGGAGAGAAAGGGAGAGAGGGAAAGAGAGATGGAAAAGGAAGAGATGGGTGCAGTTTTGGGGGGAGCAGACTTCTGACTGCACGAAAGACAAAGGAATCCGTCCTACAGCACTGCTGCGTTTGTAAATGACAAGTTTTCATGTTCAGTTTTTCATAATGAAAAAAGGAACAACATACAAACATCCAATGCAGTGCAAAACATCATGATGATACCAAAAGCTCCACGACTCTCATGATCCTTGAGATGAAATAACGGAGTGATGGTTTCTGGGTAAAGTCCAAAAGTCAGCCTTGTGGAGCCAGAAGGAGAGAAGAGCACTGGCCACAATGAGCCGGGTATTCTGGGAAACAGGAAGTACCAAGTAAATTTGTGGTCACCCAGCATTGAGACAGACAGATGAAACATAAAACTAGAACATTAGAGCTTGCGAGGAAGACAATCTTAAGTCCTTGTTTTTTTTAAAACAATGTTTCATTAATTTTAAATTTGACAGTTAAATTATTTTGCACAACCACTAGATGTCCCTAATCTGATGAAAGGTAAAAATGGGTCGTTTGACCAAACAAGAGGCCAGGATGTCGGCAGGACTCGGGCAGGACTTCCGTCGTTTTGAGGAGCGGCCGTCTCATACGGTCCTGTTCTAGAGCGGCCATGTCGTACGGTTCTGTTCTAGAGTGGCCATGTCATACGGTCCTGTTCTAGAGTGGCCATGTCATACGGTCCTGTTCTAGAGTGGCCATGTCATACGGTCCTGTTCTAGAGTGGCCATGTCATACGGTTCTGTTCTAGAGTGGCCATGTCGTACGGTCCTGTTCTAGAATGGCCATGTCGTACGGTCCTGTTCTAGAGTGGCCATCTCATACGGTCCTGTTCTCGAGCGGCCGTCTCATACGGTCCTGTTCTCGAGCGGCCATGTCGTACGGTCCTGTTCTAGAGTGGCCATGTCATACGGTCCTGTTCTAGAGTGGCCATCTCATACGGTCCTGTTCTAGAGTGGCCATGTCATACGGTCCTGTTCTCGAGTGGCCATGTCATACGGTCCTGTTCTAGAGTGGCCATGTCATACGGTCCTGTTCTAGAGTGGCCATGTCGTACGGTCCTGTTCTAGAATGGCCATGTCGTACGGTCCTGTTCTAGAGTGGCCATCTCATACGGTCCTGTTCTCGAGCGGCCGTCTCATACGGTCCTGTTCTCGAGCGGCCATGTCGTACGGTCCTGTTCTAGAGTGGCCATGTCATACGGTCCTGTTCTCGGGTGGTCATCTCATACGGTCCTGTTTTCGAGCGGCCATCTCATACGGTCCTGTTCTCGAGTGGCCATGTCATACGGTCCTGTTCTCGAGCGGCCATCTTGTTCCGTCACAGACCGCTGATGAAACACAGGGAGAGAGATGGATGTCTCTTTCCATTAAACAGTCACCCAGCAGCACAGACACATCTATTTACAGCACAGGGTTATTTTAACAGCCTCTCGGCTAAACTTAAACTCAAGCGGGTAATGAATAATTTTGTAAACCAGGTCATTTGGGCGCATTTGAGCAGCTAACTGCCTTTTCATGAAGATTCACAGAAATCAGTTAGCCGTCAGCACCGCCCCAATTTTTTTTTCAGCATTATCCCAAAAATAAACAAACATATTTTTAAAAATATTTTTAAAATAAAAAAAAAAAAACTAAAGTAAATGTATAAATGAGAAGCTGGAGTTTTAGTCTGAAAATTACATCAAGCTGGGGGCCTGCTGTCGGAGACTGTCGGGGATTTGTATTTTTATACGATTTGGACTCTAATTCCTGTCGTGCGATTGGATGAAGTCATGAGGGAGACGCACACGAAAAATAAATAAATAAGAAGGATGGAGCCGGAGGAGCCCCGAGATCCCCTGAGCTCGCCTCCGCTAATGAATGCAGCGGAACGCTAATTACGGCGAGATTTCCCAAACACCGGGGAGATTTCCCAAACTCCGGGGATCCCGGGATTAATCAGCTCTCATCCCTCTCCCTCCAACACAAAAAAAGACCAAAAGAAAGCGGAGAAGAAAGGAAAGGGAAGAACGAGAGAGAAGGAAGGAGGAGGAGGGGGAGGCAAGAAAAAGAAAAAGAAAAAGAAAAAACAAGAGCAACAAAATAGTTAATTTCCATCTCTCCGGGAGCTGAGCGTCCCCGGGTTCTCTTCTCCTCCTCTTTTGTTCTTTTTTTTTTTTTTTTTAGTCCTTCGCTCCCGTCTGTAATCCCTCTTTGAGGTCTGGGCTCAGAGAGACCAGGCGCGGCGTGATGACATCACCGCTGTGATGTCATCGCCGCCCCAGGGACGCAGCCGGTGAAAAGTTTTTTTTTTTTTTTCGGATCTGCGGCGAAAAGCCGTCGGGGCGACCTGGAGGTGTAGAGGTCTCCATGGAGACCACCAGATCATTCGCTATTGCGTTAGCGGCGCGAAGAAATACGGCTTAACAGAGACCTCCGACCTGAGCAGGACAGCAGGAGGCCATCTATACCAGGGGACAGTCGCGGAGTCACCCTAAATACAACAGCCACTTTAGACCTGAGAATCCAATGGGAGGCGGGTTAACTGGCTACTTCAATTACTCAATTAAGTGCTAGGTAACAACACATCAAGGCAACATCAAGGTCCTGCAGATTCCTCCTATACAACATCAGGAGGATTCGACCATACCTGACGACGCACTCCACCCAGCTGCTCGTCCAGGCTACGGTGACCTCTCGCCTTGATTACTGCAACTCTCTCCTTGCAAACCTGCCAGCTTGTGCCATACAGCCACTACAGATGATTCAGAATGCCGCTGCCCGGCTCATCTACAACCTCCCCAAATTCTCCCACGTCACTCCTCTGCTGCGATCACTTCACTGGCTACCGGTCGCTGCCAGGATCCGATTCAAAGCCCTGACCCTTGCCTACACTGCCGCCAACAGGACAGCCCCCATCTACTTGCAGGACATGACTCAATTCTATGTGCCTGCTCGACCACTCCGCTCTACAGCAGCAGGGCGTCTTGTAACCCCTCCCACCCGCTCAAAGGGATCACAGAGCTTCTCCACCCTAGCTCCCCAGTGGTGGAACGAACTCCCCGTCCCTCTCCGAACCTCCCCCTCACTATCCATCTTCCGCCGTGGCCTGAAGACTCATCTCTTCAGACTATACCTAGAATAACCACCACCATGCTGTGTGTATATATATATATTTAAAAAAAAAAAAAAAAAAAAAAAACCCTTTTTCCTTGTCACTTGTTACATGTTGCCCCATCCCTGCACTTCTTGGTAAATTGTATTTGTCCTAATACTCTAGCTTAATCTTCTGCCTAGTTTGGCTTTGCAGATGTTAGACCAGGATAGTGTTCATTGTTCTCAGCTAGAAATAGCTGTACAAAATAAGTAATTGTACCTTACTGAACCCGTGTTCAGCAGTTGTCTACGATCATGAAAATGCACTTCTTGTACGTCGCTTTGGATAAAAGCGTCTGCCAAATGAATGTAATGTAACAAAAATCAGCAGACCCTGTGGCTCTCCAGGACTGATGCCGGGGACCCCAACAGACCCTGTGGCTCTCCAGGACCAGGGCTGGGGACCCCAGCAGGCCCTGTGGCTCTCCAGGACCAGGGCTGGGGACCCCAGCAGGCCCTGTGGCTCTCCAGGACCAGGGCTGGGGACCCAAAGCAGACCCTGTGGCTCTACGGGACCAGGGCTGGGGACCCCAGCAGACCCTGCGGCTCTCCAGGACCAGGGCTGGGGACCCCAGCAGACCCTGTGCCTCTCCAGGACCAGGGCTGGGGACCTCAGCAGACCCTGTGGCTCTCCAGGACCAGGGCTGGGGACCCCAACAGACCCTGTGGCTCTCCAGGACCAGGGCTGGGGACCCCAGCAGACCCTGCGGCCCTCCATATCATGGTTTAGCCACTTCTGATTGACGCTGTAGGACAGTCCTGGATTGTAAGATGCTCCATGTCAGAGTTTCACTGGCGTCCTCCACAGGCTTCTCTCCACTCAACACACAGCAGTGCAAAACGGACTCAACAACCACTAACAGCACTTGTGACATCCAGGGCAAGAGGAGCTACCACCAGCAACACAACAGTTACGAGGCAAATCACCCCAAATTCTTGGCCACCATCGCCCCCCACGCTGTTTCGATGAAGGGGCAGGGCAAATGGCGGTCCGTGGGTCTCTGATCTCCCCCATCCTCACTCTCCAGTCCTGTTTACCGCAAACAGCCAATCGGACGAGCTAGTTTGCACACGCTCATTAACGCCCGGCCAAGGGGCCCGCCAAATACTGCCGACAGGCCCGGGCAACTGGCGAACGCTGTTGCCGCGGCAACCCAGCATCCTGGAAAAGCCATAACGTGGTGGGGGTCAGGCATGATGTCATTCAGTTGGGAGGTGGCGGTCCAATTGGATCCTGAGAAAGTGATGTCATTCCTTATTGTGCAGCTCCCATTCAGGGAGAGCTATACAAGGGGGGTGAATTGAAAGTTGTGGAGGGGTAGCCTCTCTCTCTCTCTCTCTCTCTCTCTCTCCCTCTCTCTCTCTGGCTGGCGTGGGAGAAAGAGAAGAAAGAAAAGCAGGAAAAGAACTGAAGAGATGCTAATAGGGTTGGCAATAAAGATGTCATCAAACTCAACTAAACACCCTCTCCCCCCCTCCCCGCCCCAAACATTAGGGTCAGCCCTCCCTCCCCTCCACCTGAACTACAATGACTGCACAAAAATAATCAGTCTAACGCTTCTGAATGACATGTCAGAAAGTCATCCTGAGACGGGACTGAATAAAGGACTACAGGCTTTGCTTTGGTCTGGTCAAAAAAAAAAACTAAACAATAATAAGTCACCCCCCCCCCCCCACTCAGGCCCCCACCCTGCAGGAGCAGACAGGCTGGGGGTAATGTTTCAATGGGGAAGTCACCATACAACAACCTCTGAAGGGTTTAACTCTCTCTCACACACACACTCTCTCTCTCTCTCTCACACACACACACACACACACACACACACGATCACACGATCACACACCAACACACACACACACACCACAAACATACACACACACACACACACACCACAAACAAACAGACACACACACACACCCACACACACATACACATACAGACACACACACCACGCACAAACATACGCACACACACACACTCACACACACACCCGCACACACACACACACACACGACACCAGATTAATGCCGTAACGTCTCCCACTGTCACGCAGACACTGGTCCTCATACGGTCTCCGGTCCCTCTGTGTGCGGTCTGCGCTCGGCTGACGTTCCTTCCACAGCGCGTGTGTGTGTGTGTGTGTGTGTGTTTGTGGTGTGTGTGTGTGTGTGTGTGTGTTCGCACAGGTCTAGTTCTGCGCACGGGACGCTCAGCCACAAACCAGCACTGCTGCTGCAATCCAGCGAAGTCAGAAAAAAAAAAAAACATCCCTGACATCAGGACACAGTGCACGCCATTACCATCCCAGAGCACAGGATATGTAATAATTAATAAGCGCAGACAGAATAAATGCGTTGCGACTGATACCCGCGTTAGAGGCCGTGGAGTCACCCTTTCCTCCCGCGAACGGCTTAGTCAGCTGCTGGGTCAGCGGTTTAGCGCACCGCGCCCACGCCGGGCCGGGCCGGGGCGGTGAGCTGTCACTGCGTCTGCGTCGCCGTCGGTTTCGGACCCCAGTCGCAAGCGAGCAAAGCCCTTTTAGCACTGGGGTCAGCGAAGGAGCCCGTAGGGGTCAGTGGGCAATGCTGATGACTCACTCTGTACTCAGACAGTTTCGGGGAGGGGAGGGGGAGCTGCATACAAGTAGCTCTCAAGTGCTAGACAGGTACAGGTCACCTGACACCCTACACTGTCATCCCCTTACTGATCCAGTCAGAACACAGTCATCTGGCTCCCTGTCAATCAGTGACCAGTCGCGCTAGGCCACATGCACCTGCTGATCGATGACCAGCGCAATCAAAACACCTCAAACACCACAGCAGTGGCCTGTTACTCAGTAACCCGTCCAATCAGGAAACGGCAATCTGTGAAACACAATGTCAAACAGTGGTCGGACCAATCGGATCGCACGCTTCGGCCTGCCCTGCCAATAAATGACCTCTCCAGCCATTTGTCAATCATTGCCTAGTCCGGGTCGGAACATTGACATCACAACAACCTGTCAATCAGTGACCAGTCCAATCGGGAGGCAGGAATGCGCGGGGGGGGGGGGGGGCGGGGGTGTCGGGGCAGTCTTCGCTCACTGCGTTGGTATTTGTGGGTCTGTAAACAAGGCCCATCCTTCTACACAAGGCCAGCTGTACTCACAATGTTTACCCCAATTTACTGCTCCTTTTTCCTCTTCAGGGGTGGGACTCTGTCATGCGTTGGGTCTATTTTTTAATTTTAATTTTTTTTTTTTTTGGGGGGGGGGGGGGCAGGGAGTCAGGGTGTGAGGGCTCAGCTGTGCACAATTTGGGGGTCCAGAGGTCACATACCAAAACATGTGCAAAGATCTCATTAAAATGCAGCCTGGCTAAAATAAGACCCAGTTTTGACCACCATCCTATCTGACACACTTGTGCAAATTCACATGGTTCCTTCTGCTGTGTGAATGAAAGACAGTGAACTGCAAAAAAACAAGTTAAATAATTCAGCATTTTTGCTAAATAGGCAGTTCCTGAACATGCCAAATAGCTTGTCTATCTGTGCATTCAAGCAGATGGGGACAGTTGGGATTCCCCTGCAAAAAAACTGCACTTCATTCACCTCGGCTGAATTTTAAGAAATTGGTCCATTTTCAAGTCTGAATGATTTATAGCCTATTCTAATGGAGTGGGGTGGGGTAGGGATGGGGATGGGCGGGGTGGCGTGGGGGTAGGGATGGGGATGGGCGGGGTGGAGTGGGGGTGTTGTTGGCCATCACTGATCAGGGAACCAGCGCAAGAACAATAGCATGGAAAAAGCTAAAAAAATAAATAAATAAAAAATCTTACTTTTTTTTTTTTAATTACAACCTGAATTGTGTGGCCCATAAATGGCAGTGGTCTTAAGCGACCGCATAGAGAGATTATGCCGGCAGCCTGCTCTGCGTGACCCACACAACAGAAACGCAGCTGAATCAAAGTGCCTGAGGTGCTCATGGGAAAATGCATCGCAGCATACTCACTGGAAACCAGATCAGCTCAAATATGTATTTGTTTTGAATTCAAATAATTTTCAACACTTTACTGATCTTGCCTGGTGTATTAGAACCAATTAAATATTCTCAAAAAGTGCAAACCCCTGCCTTCTGGTCATATTGACAGGCTCAGTTACACCAGGCAAGATCAACAGAGCACAGAAAAGTATTTGAATCCAAAACAAATACGTATTTGACCCAGGTCTGCTGGAAACATACCTACTGCAGTCAGGCTGTAGGTGCCCGAAGGCATTCTACGTAACTGCTGTTTGTAGACATGGGGATCTGACCTCATCACAACACGGTCCACTGCCTCTTGTGTGCGCGTGTAACCAGATGTGAGATTTCCAGCCACTCTTGGGGAGAGAAATTGAAGCAAAACACATTCCTTATTTCTGTTCCTCTCAAAAAAACTGACAGAGTATCCAGTTTCATTGTTTTCCTTCTCTCATGTATCTTGGCAGAGAACTGCCAGGTAGCAGAACGTTATAACTAGCATAAATACAACCATTACCATCAGCGGTCAAAACCAAAAGGGGAGCAAAAATGTCCCATTCTACAATAGGGGCCAGCTCTGAGGGAGAATCCTTGATCAAGATGATAAAAATGGGGTCAACTTTTACAAACGTTACAGAACATTTGCTGTCCTCAGCTGTGGTGAAATCCAGGAAACAGGGAGAGAGAAGAGTTCAAAAACAAGTCTTACCTGCTTATGACAGGCAGCCGACCTTCTAGCACACTGTTTATTCTGCTGAGAGCTGCTGGCCAATCACAGAGAGACTCCTGGACTTCAGAGCCTTCGGTTGGCTGATGTTCTTGGACAGGCAACACTCAACATATGTTAAACTTAGCTAGTTTCAGTTTTTTTTTTTTTGGTATAAATATCCCAGAAATATCTGAGCTAAAAAAAGTGGCAGTTGGAGTTGTCATTTAAATTCCTCGAGGTACTCAGACCAAAATATTTGGTACCAATATTCTTCGACTTATAATGCACAACATATTTCAAAATGTTGGGGTTAGCTAGAGCAGTTTTTGCAACATACATATTATGGACATCAATGGGAGGAAAAAGTGACAGTTGGAGATCAGAATTCACCACTGAGCAATTCTCCCCTGCACTCTAATAGCATCTTATGCACTGGCAGAAGACAAAAAACTGGCCTTTTAGCCTATATGCCCAGGTCAAGCTTTTACAGGTATACAGGTGTACATTCCATCTTTTGAAAAACCTCAGACACTCGTAGAATTAACGAAATCGTAACTTTTATTAAATATATATATTTTAAATTCAGCTCTGCCTCCCTTTGAGGTGGTTGACCAGCCCCATCCCAAAAGGAAATACAAAAAGATGTGAAACCACATAAAAAATAAATTCCCTGGAAAGTGAGTCCATAACCTGTGTGTGAAACGGTGAGTCCATGATCTGTGTGTGAAAGGGTGAGTCCAGCAGGTGTGTGTGGAAGGGTGAGTCCAGGAGGAGTGTGTGAAAGGGTGAGTCCAGCAGGTGTGTGTGGAAGGGTGAGTCCAGGAGGAGTGTGTGAAAGGGTGAGTCCAGCAGGTGTGTGTGAAAGGGTGAGTCCAGCAGGTGTGTGTGGAAGGGTGAGTCCAGGAGGAGAGTGTGGAAGGGTGAGTCCAGCAGGTGTGTGTGGAAGGGTGAGTCCAGGAGGAGAGTGTGGAAGGGTGAGTCCAGCAGGTGTGTGTGGAAGGGTGAGTCCATGATCTGTTTGTGAAACGGTGAGTCCAGCAGGTGTGTGTGGAAGGGTGAGTCCAGGAGGTGTGTGTGGAAGGGTGAGTCCAGGAGGTGTGTGTGGAAGGGTGAGTCCAGGAGGTGTGTGTGGAAGGGTGAGTCCATGATCTGTGTGTGAAAGGGTGAGTCCAGCAGGTGTGTGTGGAAGGGTGAGTCCAGGAGGAGAGTGTGGAAGGGTGAGTCCATGATCTGTGTGTGAAAGGGTGAGTCCAGCAGGTATGTGTGGAAGGGTGAGTCGAGGAGGAGTGTGTGGAAGGGTGAGTCCAGCAGGTGTGTGTGGAAGGGTGAGTCCAGCAGGTGTGTGTGGAAGGGTGAGTCCAGCAGGTGTGTGTGGAAGGGTGAGTCCAGGAGGTGTGTGTGGAAGGGTGAGTCCATGATCTGTGTGTGAAAGGGTGAGTCCAGCAGGTGTGTGTGGAAGGGTGAGTCCAGGAGGTGTGTGTGGAAGGGTGAGTCCAGGAGGTGTGTGTGGAAGGGTGAGTCCATGATCTGTGTGTGAAAGGGTGAGTCCAGCAGGTGTGTGTGGAAGGGTGAGTCCAGGAGGAGTGTGTGGAAGGGTGAGTCCATGATCTGTGTGTGAAAGGGTGAGTCCAGCAGGTGTGTGTGGAAGGGTGAGTCCAGGAGGTGTGTGTGGAAGGGTGAGTCCATCACCTGTGTGTGAAAGTGTGAGTCCAGCAGGTGTGTGTGGATCTGTGGCACTTTTGGTAGAATGGGGGTTAAGCAGCAAATGTACCAGGGACGATGGACTGGTGAACGTGATCATAATCCAGTCTTCTGATTGGTTGGTGTGCCTGATATCCCACAGTGCAGCAGTGCATGTGCTTGTCCTCTCTCTGGAGCTGGCGCGGAAGTGGCACGGGTTTTGGGCCGAGACACGAAGTGCAATCTTTAC
Organism: Anguilla rostrata; assembly: GCF_018555375.3. Taxonomy (NCBI): domain Eukaryota; kingdom Metazoa; phylum Chordata; class Actinopteri; order Anguilliformes; family Anguillidae; genus Anguilla; species Anguilla rostrata. Next base: position 71,569,838 of record NC_057934.1, read on the forward strand.
AGGACCATCTCTCCTTTCCCTGAAAAGGCAGAAAAAACAAGAAGGGACATGGGATTGGCTGGAAGCGTTCATTATGACCTCAGCCCTACTGTAACTTCAACCAATCAGTGACACTGGAACACCTGCACACGGTAGACTGTCAAACTTTAAAAGCATTATAACAAACACTGTGCCATCATTGTACTTGCATTCTTCTTATATGTTTACCTTGCTTGTTTCTATCCCATAATCACTTGAATTAATTTCCCTAATCTGGGATGAGAAAGGTTACCTTGACCTTAATTTTAAACTGAGTACATTCCCAGGGTTTGGGTGGCTCGATGGACCCAGAACAGGTAAACAGGTGAGTTTGAAGTTACCACTCTGCCGCCCCCCCCACCCCTGACCCCCCACCCCCAGGAGTAAGGGGAATGACATCACCAGCCCGCTTGTAGTGTTTTCCCCTGGTTGCCATGGCAGTGAACTTGATGCCAGCGAGGGAGGGGGGAGGCGTGACGGTAGGGCTGAAAGACAGGATTAACTCAGCGGGGGGGGGGGGGGGGGGTTTGGAGCAGGCCTGTCAGCACTCTGCGATTTTCTGCTTCACTCTCTTTCTCTCTCACTCTGTTCTTTCTGTCTTTATCTTTTTTTTTTTCCTCGCTGGTGAAAAGTAGAAGAGCAAAGAGAGATCTTAAAAGTATCACATAACTGACTACCGCACTCCCACTCCAAACACACACACACACACACACTGAAGCACACAAACACACACGCACATGCACACATATGCACACAGACACATACACACACACAAACTCACAAACTCAAACACACACAGGGGGGTCTCTGTGTCTGTTTTAAATAATAAATAGAGTGGATCATTTTTATACCAGCTCAGTGTGGCCTCACCCCCAGCCCTCCCCCAAAATCAGTCGCGTGTTTCCCTCGCTCAGCTTTGAGAGATGCACACCTTTCCGAGTACGTCTGTGTATTAAACCCCACTTCCGGGTATCTCTGTGCATGAAACCGCAGTCCTGGGTATCATTATTATTATTACTATTACGTATCTAAATCAATGAAATGTGCTGTGGTAATACATTTTTTTATTTAATATTTTATTTTTAGTGCTAATAGTAATTTAATATTATCATAATTAGTAGTAGAAAAAGTAGCAGCAGCAGTAGTAGTAGTGGTTAACCAGAATATCCACATTCTTTCTTACCAGACACGTTTCTTGTATATTTTCTTACTGCGTTCTGTTGTCATGGCAATGCAATGCAAACCCTGGACATACCTGGGAGACAGACAGGGAGAACGAGAGACAACCTGAGTCATTCAAGAAGAGTCAGTGCCTGGAAGACAAACATGTTTGGCACCAGGACATGGACTATTTATTACACGCAGGGTGTCATTTCATCAAAACTTGTCATTAACTTGAAATTTGTCACTAACTTTGTCTCACAAATACAAGTGAAAAAACTGTTCATTTCTCCTTCAGAAACACACTTCATTTCAGCGATCCCCGATTTTGCAAACAAAAGGGGGAATAAAAACACGTTTTTTCATTTAATAGTGAGTCAACAACGAGGACAAACGCTGATCGAATGCAGGCCTTAAATAATTAAAGTCAAACACAGCAGGTTTAGGTCCAGGAACCCTGGGGGAGAGTTTGTACCTCCACAGAGCCCCCAAATTCTGCTTACAGGGGTATCCACAATCAACAGGAGAGGATTAGACACGCTTTCCGACGCAGGGAAAGTTAAGGGCTCTGCAGGCTCTCTGCTTTGAGCTGCCGACCCAGGGGAAGAGTCTCCCCGCTCAGGAGGAACGGGTCCGTGCGGACTGGCTCGTTACATATTTAACCGCCCGGGACGATGTGTATGAGACGAGGCCGTCACGTTCGGGTTGGGGAATGGATTTGACTTTCGCGATGGGCAGCGGCTTTGTGTTCGCGGGGGTGGGGGGGGGACGGGACGGCGGGACTCGGAGGGGAAGCCCACTTTCATTAAAGCATTCCACGGACTCTCTCGCTTCTCGCGGAGCTCAAACGGCAGCTTGCGAAGGAGCTGTTTCTTTTTTAAAAATAATATATATTTTTTTTGTAAAGCATCGTGTGTCTTTGTTTTAAATCCAGCTCGGCCCCTCAGACTGTGAACCCCCCCCCCCCCCCCCCCCACGCCCCCACCCCTGCCAGCTAGCACTTCTGGCACCATTCCTGTCATGTTTAATTATACCTTCGCCCATCCCACAACGGGACAAGGAAACAACCCACTGGATTATCAGACCTCTTTCCAATCCTTGTCGGTAGCCAAAATAAAAAGGTAAATAGGATACAAATCTAGTTTTACTACAGAAGTAGAGAGGGATGTTTCTAGCAGATTTACAAATTAAAATGCATTCCAAACTGATGTGGGCGGACTTTTTCACATGAGTGATGTCACAAATGGCAACCCCCTCCACCCTTCTCTGTGATGTCACTGGCCCTAAAAATCTGATAGGTGTGGATCAGGGTGTTGGGAGTGGGGGTAGATCAGGGCGGTGGGGGTGGGGGTGGATCAGGGTTTCGTTTGGTGGGAGTGGGGGTGGAACAGGGTTTGGTTTGGTGGGAGTGGGGGTGGATCAGGGTTTGGTTTGGTGGGAGTGGGGGTGGAACAGGGCTTGGTTTGGCTGGAGTGGGGGTGGATCAGGGCTTGGTTTGGTGGGAGTGGGGGTGGATCAGAGCAGTGGGGGTGGGGGTGGGGGTGGAACAGGGCTTGGTTTGGTGGGAGTGGGGGTGGAACAGGGCTTGGTTTTCATTAGTGTTGTCAGTGGGTACAGTGGCCCAGATCCCTCTCTGTTTTCTTTTCCCTCCTTATGAAAAGCTTCCCCCCACTGTCAGGATAAGCAGGAATTAGACCTTTCCCCTGCTCCCTCTGCAGGCCACTTTTACCCAGAATGCCTCTGTGCTTTGGACTCACTGACCCCACTGCCTGCAGAGCCCTACCACATTCCGTCATCCCCTTATATATCCCCTTCCACATCGTCTATACCCTTCCACATCCCCTATCCCCTTATATATCCCATTCCACATCGTCTATACCCTTCCACATCCCCTATCCCCTTATATATCCCCTTCCACATCCCCTATCCCCTTTCTACATCCCATTTTCCATTATATACATCCCCTTACATGGTAATGGATCAAAGCATTGAGATGTCCATAGAGGATGTGGATACATGTGTACTAAGCAAGTAGGAGTACTGAGGAGTAGGTGGTGGCAAGTTTGCAGCCCCCAACCTGGGTGAGGAATGGCAGCCCTCCACACATCAGCTGAGGTCGGGGGGGGGGGGGGGATTTACTGAGGTAGTTAAACAGGGGGATGAGAGAAGAGAGGGGTGTTCATTTTTACAGAATCCCAGGGAAACCCCCCACTGTTTATATTAAGGTCTACCTTATCTTCAATAACCAGAATCTCCGTTTTAATTCCTCTTAGCATAGACAGTGCCTCCTACAACACAGTGTCCCCATCACGGATCGGATTTTCGTCCTGCCTGATTCAGACTACACACCCCATCCCCCCCCCCGCTTCCCCTGCTCTGAAAACAGACGGGATCGGGACAGAGCCCGGACAATCCGGCGTGTCCCGGAGAAAAGCGCTGAACCGAAGCGGCTTTCCTTGTCTGCCGCATGGCAGAAGTAAACACTGGGGACGGCTCCGCGGGCTGTTTATTTTCAGACGCGACCCGCACCGCGGATCACGGGCGATAGCGTAAACAATCAGCCGCGCCCGCCGGGGCGGGGCGCTCGGGGGCCGGGTTCTCTCCGGCGGGTACAGGAAAGAGGGAGCAGAAGCAAGCGTACATAAACCAACCGCTGGATCCTCCCGCTACTCCGCACACACACACCAGCGTTTAGAGGACCACTACCCCACACACACACACCCAACCGCTGGATCCTCCTGCTAGCACCACACACACCAGCGTTTAGAGGACCACTACCCCACACACACACCAAACCGCTGGATCCTCCCGCTACCCTGCACACACACCAGCGTTTAGACGACCACTACCCCACACACACACCCAACCGCTGGATCCTCCTGCTAGCACCACACACACCAGCGTTTAGAGGACCACTACCCCACACACACACCCAACCGCTGGATACTCCTGCTAGCACCACACACACCAGTGTTTAGACGACCACTACCCCACACACACACCCAACCGCTGGATGCTCTCGCTAGCCCCACACACACCAGCATTTAGAGGACCACTACCCACACACACACACCCAACTGCTGGATACTCCTGCTAGCACCACACACACCAGTGTTTAGACGACCACTACCCCACACACACACCCAACCGCTGGATACTCCTGCTAGCACCACACACACCAGTGTTTAGACGACCACTACCCCACACACACACCCAACCGCTGGATGCTCTCGCTAGCCCCACACACACCAGCATTTAGAGGACCACTACCCCACACACACACACCCAACTGCTGGATACTCCTGCTAGCACCACACACACCAGTGTTTAGACGACCACTACCCCACACACACACCCAACCGCTGGATACTCCTGCTAGCACCACACACACCAGTGTTTAGAGGACCACTACCCCACACACACACACCCAACCGCTGGATCCTCCCGCTACCCTGCACACACACCAGCGTTTAGAGGACCATGTGAGCTGTAGACAACTTTTCGGGAGAAGAAGTTTGATTTCTGTCGGTGGAACAATTAGGCAAAGGTGGACAGTTCAGTGACTGTATTAACTAGCCCATGCCTGTAACACACACACACACACACACACACACATTCACACTCAAACAGACACACTCAAACACACACACACACACACTCACAGTGCAGTCAGAACCTTGCGCTAGTTTTTGGATAATCCGCTCATGTGAGATAACTCATTCCATATTTCAACCGGCGAATCAGATTACAGCCCTGACCAGTTCCTAATTCCGGCTGGGGTCAGAAACCTAATCAGATTTACTCTCAGGACCGGTTTCAGATACCCCACACTATCTCTGATCTGTCCCCCTGATCTCGCACATCTGTTTCAGTAGCACACAGAGCGACCTCACACTAAGCACTTTATTAACGTTCAGGCACATTCCCCAAACACAGGCAAGCGTGTTAACAGGCCACTCCCATAGTTCCATAGCCTGCTTCACCACTAAACACTTTGAGTTGTGAGGCCACAAATACGTGATTAGAATGTTCTGAACTGAACATTCTAATGCTGATGTCACAATCACTGCTGAAAACTGAAAGCAATGGAGTTCTAGAACACCGACTTTGCTTTGGAAAAAAAAAAAACATTACAAAAAACCTGCTCTTCAAAGGGCTGAAGACAGTACAGGCAAACGGCTAGCCGCCAACTCTTTTCTCTCAGCAGCCCACCAGCTGAGTTGCGCAGTCACCGCACAGCTGGACAACACAGCTGCGCAGACGACACACAGAAGCCTGCTGGCTAAGACCCTCCACCTCTGACAGCCCAATGGGGTGATGTATAACCACTGGTAGTGTTGCCCTGAGCGACAGCCAGTCAGAGCTGGTCGCTGGAACAAATACCGTGCGTCAGGGCCCAGGTCCAGGAGAGGCACAGGGTCTACTGGTTTTTCATTTCTCCTTTAATACAATCACCACTTTAGACCCAAGAAACCAGGTGTGGTGATTTACCAGTGTAATCAACCGCTATAATGTATCAATTAAGTTCTGGGTAGCAACAAAAAACAGCAGAACCTCTGGCTCTCTGGGACCAGGGCTGGGGACCCCAGTGGACCCTGCGGCACTCCAGGACCACAGTTAGCCAACTCTGCTCCATGCAGCTGTTTAAGGGCCACACTATTTGAGTTTTTTTAAATGTGATATAGTGATTTATATTGGGGACCTAAGCAACAACATTCTTGCTTAAGGCCACCAAAACCCAAAGGCCAGCTCTACTGCCAGCAACAGGTGGTGCTGGACAGATACCAGACTGGGGGTGGGGGTGGGGGCAACCACGTGGGGGGGGACAACCCCACACCAGAACAGTGGGGTAACCAGATGAGCCTCAAGATGAGCTCAAAACTCAGCTCCGATCTGATCAGCATCTGTCACGCAGACCGTGTGGGATAAACACACACTGCACACGCTCAGGTAGGGCCTATCCCCACACACTGCACACGCTCAGGTAGGGCCTATCCCCACACACTGCACACGCTCAGGTAGGGCCTATCCCCACACACTGCACACTCTCAGGTAGGGTCTATCTGCACACGCTCAGGTAGGGCATATCCCCACACACTGCACACGCTCAGGTAGGGCCTATCCCCACACTCTGCACACGCTCAGGTAGGGCCTATCCACACACACTGCACACTCTCAGGTAGGGTCTATCTGCACACGCTCAGGTAGGGCCTATCCCCACACTCTGCACACGCTCAGGTAGGGCCTATCCACACACACTGCACACTCTCAGGTAGGGTCTATCTGCACACGCTCAGGTAGGGCCTATCCACACACTGCACACGCTCAGGTAGGGCCTATCCACACACTGCACACGCTCAGGTAGGGCCTATCCACACACTGCACATGCTCAGGTCGGGCCTAGCCACACACACTGCACACGCTCAGGTAGGGCCTATCCACACACTGCACACGCTCAGACAGGGCCTATCCACACACACTGCACACGCTCAGGTAGGGTCTATCCACACACACTGCACACGCTCAGGTAGGGCCTATCCACACACTGCACGCGCTCAGGTAGGGTCTATCCACACACACTGCACACGCTCAGGTAGGGCCTATCCCCACACACTGCACACGCTCAGGTAGGGCCTATCCACACACACTGCACACGCTCAGGTAGGGCCTATCCACACACACTGCACACGCTCAGGTAGGGCCTATCCCCACACACTGCACACGCTCAGGTAGGGCCTATCCGCACACACTGCACACGCTCAGGCAGGGCCTATCCCCACACACTGCACACGCTCAGGTAGGGCCTATCCCCACACACTGCACACGCTCAGGTAGGGCCTATCCACACACACTGCACACGCTCAGACAGGGCCTATCCACACACACTGCACACGCTCAGGTAGGGCCTATCCACACACTGCACACGCTCAGGTAGGGCCTATCCACACACTGCACACGCTCAGGTAGGGTCTATCCGCACACTGGTGGTAATCCTCAGTTTCCGTGCCATCTGAGTCACCCCCCAGGGGTGTTATGGGAAAAGCATGCAGCCCTGACAGACCCGTAATAAACAGCTAATAAATCTTAATTGTTGCTAAAAAGGCTCGGTTGCAGCTGCACACGCTGAAGCATGCTGGGCTCTTTTTTTTTTTTTTTAAGAGAGAGGAGGAGGAGGGGCACGACGGAAGACTGGCACACTTCCTCTTAACTGTCATTGGTCTGCTCCCCTGTCGCTCAGTCTTTCAGGCCGAGTTCATTCTGAAGCCCCGCCCACGGGCACACACACAGTCTCTTGATGAGAAAGTGCAGCAGTGAGCTGCTGCTGAATGCAGTCTGGCATGACTTCAGTAACAGAGAGAGATTAAGCTTTCAGATTACAGCTCTAAGGATGTCTAACTCTGCTCTGTCTACCTCAGGAACTACTGCTCAATTAAACCCTTTATCCTTTACTGTGTACTGTACACACACACACGCTCGCCCAGACACACACACACACAGGCACATCCTTTACTATGTACTGTACACACACACACACACACACATATGCTCGCCCAGACACACACACACACACACACACTCGCCCAGACACACACACACACACAGGCATGCACACACACACACACACACACACACTCGCCCAGACACACACACACACACACACACACACACACGCACGCACGCACACACACACTCGCCCAGACACACACACACGCGCACACACACACACACACACACGTTTCTGCAGATCCACCATGTCCGCAATCAATGCAAGATGGCATTGCCGCCCATGACAGGAGGCCTAATAAACAACACTGAGAAGCAGCACACACCAGAGGGCAGAGAGAGAGAAGCAAGACTGCACTGTAATGCATTAAGGCTGCATTAACCCTTTAACTGACTGCTCACCAATGCAGCAGAGCTGACTTTTACAGTGAAAAAAACAATGAGAAGAAAAAAATAAAAATAAAATCAGACCGGCATCCTGGTTTGGTGTGTGGTTCCAACCCCCCTTAACTGTCACTCATTCAAATAGTTTCTTCAAAACTTTAAAAAAAAATTATTATTATAGACCTCTACCTTATGGTTGAGATGTCAGTTTATGGTAAAGGACGTCATTCACAAATGTTATCACATGTCTGAACGTTTTTCCTGAAACAATAATTTTAACCTCTCATTAGAACCCTTAAATAGTTAATTCCTTTTTTACACTCAATCAACATGTTTTTTGCCTGAAAACGTCCCATTATTAACGATGGCCCAGTACAAACAGTACACAGTATATACTGATGTCACATGGCATTTCTGCTTTAAGATCAGGTACTGTTTGATGAGTAAAACCATTTATATGAAAAAATTTGCTAAAAACACACTGTGTGTAAGAACATTTGCAAGAACATTTAGGCATTCATAATTTTTTCTCTGATCCGTTTGTTCGTTCATGGCTGCTCCCGTATGCTAATCGCAAGAACAGGACTGCGCACAAAATTTACAACAGTCAGCACTGGGTTTTTCGTAAGAACATTTTTAAGAACAAAAGTAAGAATAACTCAAGAAAAGTTTTCGTGAATGAGGCCCAAATGCGTTGAAAACATGTTATTACATTATTCTTCCTCAGAAAGAAAGCAGGGAATTTTGATTGAAATATTTAAACTGTAAAACCCGGCACTTATTTTCAGGTTTGGCTCGAAATGCTAACAAACGGCGTGAAGTTCGACTCGCCCGGCAGCATTTTCTCCGAGGGGTCAGCTTGGCGAACGTGCGCTAACAAAACGCGCTAACGAAACGCAGCAGCGAGCGAGAGCGCTACAGGGTTCGCGCAGGGACATTCTCCTCCTGCTCGGTTCTGCTTCGCCGAAAGGATCTAATGAATAATAATCATCGCAAGAGTCGCTGAAATGTGTAACTAATACAAAACACGGTCAGCTCCCGGGAGTGCCTGTCTGTTCTCAAACTTTAACTCGAACCACCCCTCATCTGCTTTACCTTCTCCTTCCACAAATTATTAGTCCATTGCATTGAAAACAGCAATGATTAAACAATAAATAAATAAATAATAATTAATAACAATAATGAGAATTTAATGGGCAGCCTGCTGTAAGATGCACCATGTGCCCACCCCCCCACCCCAAAAAAAAAAAATACAAGCCCTTATCTGCCATTCATTTGGTTTGAAAAAGATCATGCTTTTACGTTTACCCACAATCCTTTTTAAAGGCCGGTCATTGGCCGCAGTGCAGGAGGAAGAGCCTCGGCCTCCACCTCACCTGCCGTGCAGCGATTAAAGTTTTTCTGGCGGCTGTGTTTCCTTGTTCTCAGGCGGGCAATTCCGATCCTGGAGGGTCGGCACATATGCAGGTATTTCGTTTCCACCAGCTACCCTGGATAAAACAGCTGACTGGACGTACACGCCAGCACTGGTACTGGATCACAGTAAAATGTCTCATTGTAGGAACAGAAAAACAACCTTTGGCTGCAATCACTGGTGTGCTTATCAAGCAATGTAGCCAATGCCAGATGGCTTTAATGTTCATGCTACACACACGCACACACACACGCGCACTCTCACACACACACACACACACACACGCACACACACACGCACACGCACACGCACACGCACACGCGCACGCGCACACGCACACGCACACGCACACGCCACGCGCACCCAGCGCACCCAGCGCACACGCACACCACCTCCACACACGACACGCACACACACGCACACGCACACCAACGCAACGCACGCCACACCTCCACACGCACACATACACACACACACACAGTTCTCTGTAGCAAAGCACGGCAGAAAAATATTAAACTACAAAATGGCACTACAGTGTATCAAAGGTGAAATAAATATGCACAAAATAAAATGAAATAAAAAGAGCAGAAATTAAAATGGCTGAACTACTGCTGGAACGTTCTCTGCTGCTCTTCCTGTTCGGTTTCTCAGACCTCAGGTCCCTCCGGTTACAACCGGCAGCCGAGCTGCTAATTTTCCAACTTTCTTTCTCTTACTTTGCTCTCTCTCCGTTTCTCCCTCCATCCCGCACAATAATTCCATCTTCACCTCCCCCTCCATTCCCCTCCCTCTCCCTCTCCCTCTCCTCCCACTCTCTCTCTCCCCACTCTCTCTCTCTCTCCCCGCTCTCTCTCTCCCACTCTCTCTCCCCACTCTCTCTCTCTCCCCCTCTCCCTCTCATCTCTGTGCTAATCCTGTTCTGCTCTACTTACCTGTTGTTTACCTGCTCTCAGACCAGGGCGGGGGTTATTTTTGCTTTTCGGCCTTTCCCGGCGAGCAGCAGACCTTGTTATTACCGTTGAAACCGTCTCTGGAAGCAGCAGGAGCCGCTCTCACTTTTCGGGCCTTCCTTTGAGCCAACGTGAGCTACATACGGCCTATCAGAGCCGCCTCTAAGCCAACGTGAGCTACATACGGCCTATCAGAGGCGCCTCTAAGCCAACGTGAGTTACATACGGCCTATCAGAGGCGCCTCTAAGCCAACGTGAGCTACATACGGCCTATCAGAGGGCCTTTGAGCCAACGTGAGCTACATACGGCCTATCAGAGACGCCTCTAAGCCAACGTGAGCTACATACGGCCTATCAGAGACGCCTCTAAGCCAACGTGAGCTACATACGGCCTATCAGAGGCGCCTCTAAGCCAACGTGAGCTACATACGGCCTATCAGAGACGCCTCTAAGCCAACGTGAGCTACATACGGCCTATCAGAGACGCCTCTAAGCCAACGTGAGCTACATACGGCCTATCAGAGGCGCCTCTAAGCCAACGTGAGCTACATACGGCCTATCAGAGGCGCCTCTAAGCCAACGTGAGTTACATACGGCCTATCAGAGGCGCCTCTAAGCCAACGTGAGCTACATACGGCCTATCAGAGGCGCCTCTAAGCCAACGTGAGCTACATACGGCCTATCAGAGGCGCCTCTAAGCCAACGTGAGCTACATACGGCCTATCAGAGCCGCCTCTAAGCCAACGTGAGCTACATACGGCCTATCAGAGCCGCCTCTAAGCCAACGTGAGCTACATACGGCCTATCAGAGGCGCCTCTAAGCCAACGTGAGCTACATACGGCCTATCAGAGACGCCTCTAAGCCAACGTGAGCTACATACGGCCTATCAGAGGGCCTTTAAGCCAACGTGAGCTACATACGGCCTATCAGAGACGCCTCTAAGCCAACGTGAGCTACATATGGCCTATCAGAGGGCCTTTAAGCCAACGTGAGCTACATACGGCCTATCAGAGGGCCTTTAAGCCAACGTGAGTTACATACGGCCTATCAGAGCCGCCTCTAAGCCAACGTGAGCTACATACGGCCTATCAGAGGGCCTTTAAGCCAACGTGAGCTACATACGGCCTATCAGAGACGCCTCTAAGCCAACGTGAGCTACATACGGCCTATCAGAGCCGCCTCTAAGCCAACGTGAGCTACATACGGCCTATCAGAGGGCCTTTAAGCCAACGTGAGCTACATACGGCCTATCAGAGACGCCTCTAAGCCAACGTGAGCTACATACGGCCTATCAGAGCCGCCTCTAAGCCAACGTGAGCTACATATGGCCTATCAGAGACGCCTCTAAGCCAACGTGAGCTACATACGGCCTATCAGAGACGCCTCTAAGCCAACGTGAGCTACATACGGCCTATCAGAGGCGCCTCTAAGCCAACGTGAGCTACATACGGCCTATCAGAGACGCCTCTAAGCCAACGTGAGCTACATACGGCCTATCAGAGCCGCCTCTAAGCCAACGTGAGCTACATACGGCCTATCAGAGACGCCTCTAAGCCAACGTGAGCTACATACGGCCTATCAGAGCCGCCTCTAAGCCAACGTGAGCTACATACGGCCTATCAGAGGGCCTTTAAGCCAACGTGAGCTACATACGGCCTATCAGAGACGCCTCTAAGCCAACGTGAGCTACATACGGCCTATCAGAGCCGCCTCTAAGCCAACGTGAGCTACATATGGCCTATCAGAGACGCCTCTAAGCCAACGTGAGCTACACGTTGTTGTGTGAGTGTGTGTGTGTGTAGTGTGCGTGCGTGTGTGTGTGTGAGTGTGTGTGTGTGTGAGAGAGATCAGCCCCACACTCCCCACGTTCCACAGGCATGTCCCACACTCCCCACGCTCCACAGGTCAGCCCCACACTCCCCACGTTCCACAGGCAGGTCCCACACTCCCCACACTCCCCACGCTCCACAGGTCAGCCCCACACTCCCCACGTTCCACAGGTAAGTGAAGGAGGCTCAGTAGGCCGCGCAGTAGGCCCCTCAGTAGGCCCCTCAGTAGGCCCCTCAGTAGGCCACACAGTAGGCCCCGCAGTAGGCCCCGCAGTAGGCCCCTCAGTAGGCCCCTCAGTAGGCCCCTCAGTAGGCCCCGCAGTAGGCCCCTCAGTATGCCCCTCAGTAGGCCGCGCAGTAGGCCCCGCAGTAGGCCCCGCAGTAGGCCCCGCAGTAGGCCCCTCAGTATGCCCCTCAGTAGGCCCCTCAGTAGGCCCCTCAGTAGGCCCCTCAGTAGGCCCCGCAGTAGGCCCCTCAGTAGGCCCCTCAGTAGGCCCCGCAGTAGGCCCCTCAGTAGGCCCCTCAGTAGGCCCCTCAGTAGGCCCCGCAGTAGGCCCCTCAGTAGGCCCCTCAGTAGGCCCCTCAGTAGGCCCCGCAGTAGGCCCCTCAGTAGGCCCCTCAGTAGGCCCCTCAGTAGGCCCCTCAGTAGGCCCCGCAGTAGGCCCCTCAGTAGGCCCCTCAGTAGGCCCCTCAGTAGGCTGCGCAGTACCCAGTGCTGAGGCGCCGAAAGCTACAGAGGCGAGGGGCACGGGCACTAACCTTTTCTTTTTAGAAAGAAAAAAAAACAAACAGCAATAAGAAATTTGCAAAATTAGACCTAAGCCGGGAGACAGCTGGGCTTTCTGATCCTTTCATTTTTCCTGCAGTTCACTTTTTCTAGAATTGTATTTTGACACCTCTCTTTTATCCCTGTGTCAAAGCGACACCAGCCTGACCCCTGACCTTTGACCCTAGAACCCCCCACCCCCCCTGGCCTGCAGTGCAGTACAGATGTTGCTTTTTGGCTTTTTCCTGCTGTCCCGCACAGGCAGAACCTCCGCGGTCTTTCTGGGACAAAAACAAACAGACAGCCCGGGGTGTGCTCACATCAAACGCTTCTGTACAACTGCCTGGGAGAGGGGGGGCGGGGGGGCGGGGGTGAGCGTGGCCACAGGGAGGCTGTCTGTCTGTCTGTTAGTCCATCTGTCTGCTAGTCAGTCCCCCGCCCCCCCCAATTCAGATGGGGGGAGTGAACCAAATGCACTGGTCAATGATCCCATCTATGAATGGTTTATAGCACCATTTATAATACTTCATTAAGCATTTATAACCAAACCAAGCCAAACTGAACTAAAAATAACTCCTTCAGACCAAAATTCTGAACTCCTACAAACCGAACATTTTAATCAAATATTTGTGATCTTACACCAAAAAGAGTTAACGTAATGTTACACAGCACAACCTTCGGTGTGTTTTCAAGGTTGTACGAGTCCAAAAGGGATCAGCTGTGCTCTGTCACAGCGAGTTGACAAGCTGTAAAATTTGAACCGAGCATTTTCTCTGTCAATACAAGCCACCGTACGTGTTAAGTGAACAGATGGACGCACGTTATAGTCCCAGAATACGTGCGCGTACGCAGCTGCGTAGCCAGGAGAGAGCGTTTTGGCCTGTGTGAATGATGCGTTTGCGTATTTCATAACTGGGGCAGCGGTCCAGCTGTGGCTGTCACTCGGGCAGGTAGCAGCCCTGGGTATTATTACTGCACACAGCAGACGTCAGCGCTGGAGGGGGTCTCCCCAGGAGCGCAGTAATCAAGGCCAGGTCCGCACATCTGGAACCATCTGATGCGGGGGGGGGGGGGGGTGGGGGGGGGGGGGGGGGTCATGTAGGTTTTTGGCAGTGGGTTTAACATGCCCCAGTGCAGCGCATTTTCCAAACCATTCTCCACACATACAGACACAGACACACACACGCAAACGCACACACGTACACACACACACACACACACACACACACACACGTACACGCACACTTGCACCGTGCACAGACTGAATGGCCTGTTCTCCTCATTATGTGTTCTTATGTTCTAGATGTTTTGAATGGCCTGTTCTCCTCATTGTGTGTTCTCATGTTCTAGGTCAGATGAATGTGACATTAAAGCTAGTATCAGTAGCAGTGCGGTGATTACCTGTTGGAATTTGGTAATACACAGGAGTGTTTTTTTTTTAAAAATGACACATTATTTCTTTAAAAGCCTGCTCCTGTGGCATTTAAGCAGTAAATCATGGAGTACTGCTATACAACGTGAGTAGCATGATTGTGTACTGTAGGCTTTGGCTATCAGCTGATCGAGAGAACGTGAGCAGATAATCCAGACGAGGAAACGGGTCACACCTTCAGCTAGTTTACACACGGTCCGGAATCCGTGACTTTTGAACGAAGTCTGTTAGCGTATCGACCGCGCGTTTGTCGAGAGAGGGCCCGACGTTCTGTAATTTGTGAATTGCGGGCAGACCGCTCAACCGACCGCCGGTCACGATGGCGAAACGCGGGTTTGCTGTCCGCAGACGTGAGTCTGGCTGCTGCAGTCATACAAATACGCTTAAAATATGGATCTGCTGACACCACTGCCGTGGGGGTCTGCCAACGGCTAGCCAGCCAGCTGCAGCCACAGAAGAACTCTGGGTGAGTGGTAATGAGGTTTTTCTGGTTAAGTACAAAAACACATTTATAGTATACAGGCAATAACGCCGTTTTAAATGTATGAAACTGTGCCTGGATTCCGCATGTTTGCATGAGGTCTGAAGGCAGAAAAGTTGGTGTCTGTAAGGAATAATGAAGAGTCTCCTTATTAGCTCCTTAAGGAACCATCTATGGTAGGTGTGAGAAGTGTGAAAGCTGCCAGATTTAATCCAAAAGAACCCTTGAGCCAGACAGGGTTCCTCTGTGGAGACATAGAGGAGCCTTGTGGAACCCTTTCTTCTGTAATTATTTCCGTGGGAACCCCCCCAAATCCCCCCTTTCTGCTGTACGGGTACGGGTACGGGGCCGGGGCCCAAGCGTAATGTGAATAGTCCATCAAAGGTGAATTATTTTTGTTGTATTAATGCCAAGAATCGTGAATGTTGATCATCAGAATTTTCCCTGTCCAGGGCTCAGGGGATCTGGTAGCAGAAGGAGCCCAGCCACGGGGCCTCAATCTGGGCCTGAAGCCATAGCAGAGGCCCCTGTACTGACACACTACGCTGGAGCTCTGAGGCCAGTATTGTCTCTGTCTCTGTCTCTCTCTCTCTCTCTCTGTCTCTGTCTCTCTGTCTCTATCTATCTCTCTCTCTCTGTCTCTCTCCCTCTCACACACTCTCTCTCTATCTCTCTCTGTCCATATCTATCTCTCTGTCTCTCTTTCTCTCACACACACACTCTCACTCACACACACACACGCACGCACACACACTCTCAGACTCTCACACACACACACACACTCAGGAGAGATGGACGGTAAATAGACATAGAAAGATAGCTGCCTGGTGCTCCAGGCGTCAGGAGAGAGAAAAACACCATTTTATGAAAGCGAGTGATAATAAAAGGCAAAAAAGACAAAGGAGGAAAGAAGGAAAGAATGAAAGGAAGAAGAAAAGGCTCTGATTGACCTCCTGCTGGTACTGAGACCGAAGAGTCAGGATTAGATATCCTCCCTGTGGATCTATGCTGCTGATACAGTACCCCTCTATCTCTCTATCCCCTACCACTCGCTCTCAATATTTATATCCTCATACTACTTCACTGTCAATCTTTCTATCTTACTGCTAGACTCACATCTCCCTCTCCCTCTCTCTCACACTCTTTCTCTTCCTCCCTCTCTCCCTCTCTCCCTCTATTTTCTGAAACGCAGTCTTAGATAAAGCAGGGAAATTGTGGAATAGGTGCTTTGAGTTGCTGAATGGGGGCAGTGGATTTCCTGTGTAGGGTTTACTGGCACATTGTGTGCTGCAGAGCATTAAGTTGTATAAATAAAAGCGAAACAATAAAAGTGCTAGTTGATCACACACAGCACAGATACCTTCATTTACTCAACTTTGTCAGTAGGTTCCCAGTGTTCTCTCTCTGTACACTAACATGTGCAACAAAATGTGTTAAATCAACCCAGAAATCATAAATTCATCCTGATAGAGCACATTTTATCACTCCAGGACTCACATAACCTCTGTCGGAGCAAAAGTATTACTGAACATTTTATTGCGTTACTGTTGTGTAGAAAGGTGATATGATGGGACATTTCAGTAGCTTTCTTACTGTATGTTGCAGAGCGAAAAAAAGAAAAGAAAAAGAAAATCAGATTTTGGCAGGCATCTCTTACAGCTGCCACTTCCTGAACTGGGGTCCTCATCGGAGGCCGCGCCCCGCGGCCGATGGCCCTGTCTGGAGCCAGGCTCGATTCGCTACGCGGTCACTTCAGACCGAAACGGGGGGCACTGACATAACGAGCATGCGTTTCTTTGATTAAGCCCCCCCCCGTCGCAGTGACAACGCACGAGGGGAGAAGAGGGCGGATCTGGACTAGGCCTGCTGCTCCCGGTACGCATGTAAACCAGCGGATCTAATTCCAGCCCGGAGAATGTTCTTGGAGAGGCGAGCGAGGTGCTCAGCCAAGCCCACGCCAGTAATGCAGCACAGTGGGTCTCTGCTCACACCCACAGCACTGGCTGGGTATCACTGTTACTGTTATTACTGCTGTGCACTCTGAGCCACACACACACACTCACACACACACACACACACACACATGCGTACACACAAACTCACACACACACACGCACTCACACACACATGCATGCACACACACACACACATGCGTACACACACGCACACACACACACACACATGCGTACGCACACACACACACACACACACACACACGTGCGTACACACACACACACACACACACTCCTTCACTTGCTCACTTGATCATTCACGCACTCACATTCACTTTTTCGCTCACTCGCTAACACACACACCTACTCGCTCACTCAGATTCACACACACACACACACACACACACACACTCACATACTTCCCCACATGCACATGCTAGGACACATACACACACACACGCACACATACACACAAGCAGTGCCGTCATCAAAACTAAGAATCCGGGCTGAACAACTGCACCTGCACAACCTGTGACATGTAACCAGGCAACGGTCGCCTATTGTATCATCATAGCTCCGCCCACACAGCCCCGCCCCCGACAGGAGCGTGTGACATGGGTGGAAGGGGAGTGCCTGGCTCCCGGTTCGGGGTGAGGATTAGGGTACAGAGAGGGAGTATAAACAGACTAGGGGCTGGTCTCTTAAGTGCTGGCTCGGGGGGGCAGCCAGCACCCCAGCGCTGCTGTGGCCACATCTGGGCCCAGTAACACTGTTTATCTTTCACAATGCAATCTAATTACCGGGGAATCTTTGATATGTATGACAGCACAAGAGCCCAGCTGACAGGCACTGCGGCTTGTTTGATATCCTGCCTGAAACTCAGGGATTCTTCTGCTCTCAGATCACACATACACACACACACACACTTCGCAAATCACACACACGTGCGCGCACACACACACACTTCACAAATCACACACACACACACTTCGCAAATCACACACACGTGCGCGCACACACACACACACACACACACACTTTGCAAATCACACACACACACCTCTAATATCACACTCTCGCACACACACACACACACACCTCTAATATCACACACTGCACAGACACACACAGACTCACACACACAATCACACACACACACCACACTCTCACAAACCAACCCGCACACACCACACAATCCCTAAAATCACAGAGGCACAACACCCATACAAAAACACAACCCTCAGAATGCTGACACTCATAACACAGAAAAGTAAGAATGTAACGTGCCTTTCAGTCAAACTGCAGGTAAATCAGTACGGGTAGCAGCTATGCACAGTGTCAGATATACCTGTGTGAGGTCAGAAACTGGATTAACAAATCACACGGGATTAAAAGTCAAATCAGGAAATCAACCAAACCGACGTTTTCCACAGCCAGTGGGTGGAAAAGCTAACGAAAGTTCCCAGGTTAAAATTAGCTAGCCTTTGTAAACAAATGTGTTTGACACGTCTCATGGACAGAATGGAACCAATGTTGAATGTCTGCAACGGAAATGACTCAAAAAGACATTCTATAACTTCATCCCATTTAGCAAAGATGTTTATTGTTATGTCCCGAGAGCTAGCTAGCTAGCTAGCGAGCGAGCTCGATAGCATGGTCAGCTAGCTAAACAGTGCGGTCAGTTACCAAGACACGTAATTGTCCAAGAACGGTCTCCTTTCCACTTTTATTGTGTGTGCGACTAGGTTTCCTTGGATACGTCCAATCAGACCACAACAGCCCATGCAAAAGAAAGCTACGATTCTCCCAAAGACGCTGAGTCACAGGTCTTTCAGACGGCCTATGACTGAGGCAGGACGGACGGACAGAGACGCAACCCCTCAAACACACCCAGCACTCAGGACGGGGTAGCCAGCTTCGCCTTGCTTGAGTGATGCTAAGCCTTAACGAGTTGAATGGCCTGTTCTCATCATTGCGTATTCTTACGGCCCTATGGTGTTACATTTAGGCATTTAGCTGACACTCTTACACAGAACAAGTTCCATGGCTTCCAATCCTTAAAATACTGCACACTCCTGTTATAACAATGGTTCCCAACCCTGTTCCTGAAGACCTACCATCCTGTAGGTTTTCATTCCAACCCCAACCCCAACAAAGCACATCTCATTCAACAGCCAGAGCAGGGCTGCCCAACCCTGTTCCTGGAGATCTACCATCCTGTAGGTTTTCATTCCAACACTTACAAAACACACCTCACTCAACAACTAGAGCAGTGCTGCCCAATCCTGTTCCTGAAGATCTACCACCCTGAAGGCTTTCACTCCAACCTTAATTTCGCACACCTGACTCTACTAATTAGCAGCTCAACGAGACGCCGTTTACTGTGCAGCACAGTACGCTAATGCATACTACCGTACTACTGTGTACTACCGACTGGCAGGTCAAATTTGCTGGACAGAGCAGGGAATTATGGGACAAAGGGTGAAGCATTTTCGCCTGAAATGCGGGACGTCCCAGCCAGTGCGGGACTTTTCGGTGATGCAACTTGGGAACAACAGAGCGGGAGCACATCCCAGGACGAAATGTTCAAAGAGCGCCTTCCCCTGACCTCTCCGAGACGCCCGAAAAAGCCCTGAGCCAGCAGTTTTACAATCCTTTGTTCTCTTTTCTTCTCTCTCTCTCTCTTTCTTTTTCTCTCTGTCTTTGTGTTTGGAAATGACATCAGCCGAGAGACCGAGACGCTTGGATACATCTAAATGAGCTTTGCGCTGGTAGGAGGTTTTTTTTTTTTTTTTTAAGACAAGAGAGCTTACATTTTTGCTTTTTATTTTTTATCTAGTTATTTTTACTTAATCTCTCTCTCTCTCTCTCTCAGAGGGGTGGGTGTAGTGTTTTCGGGAAATCTGCTGGGAAAGTAGAAGACCTTAACATTAGCACAGCATCCCCCTGCCCCCCCCCCCCTCCCGCCCCCGCCCCCCCCCCCCCTCCCGCCCCCCGCCCCCCCTCCCATCTCGACTCCACGCATGAGTCCACCCTCGTTCAGGACAGAAAGTTCTGAAACAAGCATCCCCCCCCCCCCTCCCTTCCTCACCCCCCTCACCCCCCTGCAGGTGTCAAACGCTCGGTGGGGCAGTACCTGCTGGGGGACGGAGGCGGCTGCCCCAGCGCCTCCTTCCTGAACCCAACACAAGCCAGCTGGGGAGTGATTCAGCGTCCTCGGAAAACAAACTGACCTCTTTAATCCCGCCTCCCCCTCGCCTTGACTCAGGCCCCACGGGTCACGCCCCCCCCCCCCCCCCACCCTCCCCCTCCCCCCTTAATCCCGTGCTACATGACTACGCTCATCCGAAAAGCCCCTCTCTCAGGAGGGGGCGCGCAGAGGTGCGTAGAGACCGCCAAAAGAATCCAGGACCACCTGCTCGTCTAAACGCCGCCCGCTAGCAGGAAAGAACAGAAGAAGCGAAAAAAATAAAAAGAAGAAAAAAAAGAAAAAAGCACACACAAGTGCGCAGACACAATAAAACAGCTACAGGAACAAAAGAAGCAGCTACCTTTCTGCACCAAAGCTCTTCCTGACCCCCAAAAAAGCCAGGGATTCCCCAGGACCCCCCAGTTCTGACCGGGACACCCCCCCAGTTCCGCCCACAAAAGGAAATTTAAGTATCGCCTTAGTGGGGTTCTGGGTTTGGGACAGTGGGGTTCTGGGTTTGGTAGAGTGGGGTTCTGGGTTTGGGACAGTGGGGTTCTGGGTTTGGTAGAGTGGGGTTCTGGGTTTGGTAGAGTGGGGTAGAGTGGGGTTCTAGGTTTGGGACAGTGGGGTTCTGGGTTTGAAGTGGTTCGGGTTGGAGTGGGGTTCTGGGTTTTGGGCTAGGTGGGTTCTGGGTTTGGACAGTGGTCGGGTTTGGGTTTGGTACAGTGGGGTTCTGGGTGTTTTTTGTCAGGGGTCTCTAGTTTGGGCAGTATGGGTACTCACCCGTAGTTACTCTGGATCCGACAGCAGTCTGGGTTGTACAGAACCTGCTGATTCACCACACACACACACACAATGTACACACACACACACATGCACGCACGTACGCACGCACGCACACACATACATACACATTCACACAATGTACACACACACACACACACACACACAATGTACACACACACACACACGCACGCACGCACACACAATGTACACACACACACGCATGCACGCACACACACACACAATGTACACACACACACACACACACTCACTTACACACACACACACACACACTAACTTACACACATCACCTCACACACACATTACTCACAACCACAATGCATGCACACCACAAAAAGTACTGTACACTACCAACAACTGCTCTACACACACACACACACACACACACACACACACGGTTGAACACACAGAGCGCTGCGTGTAACTCAGAAAGTGTGGAGATTGTGTCAGAGGGTTTAGAGCAGATCGTGGTGAGTTTTAATCATCGGTACGAGGCCAGTGTTTATGGAGCCTAAGCTGGCTCTGTGGGAGTAGCGTGCTGCAACATAAACACACGTAAAAAAGCACAACTTTTCCCACCTCACCCAAAACCTTTCTGCTGCGCTGACAACTGGAACAGAATTCCCTACGCGCGTCTGTGTGATCGCCGTTTCCAGAAGGCCACCGTAACAGCTGATGTAATTACAGCTACAAGCTACTGTCTGTGTAAGCTGAAATCTGTATCACACATAGACACACACACACACAAACACACACACACACACGCACACACACACACACACACACACAGACACACACGCACACGCACACACACATACACATAATTGCTTGCACGCACAGACACACACACGCACACACAGCCACACACACACACATAATTGCTTGTACACACAAGCCCATACACTGTACAAAAACTGTTAGGTAAATCTGGGTTGCCACATACCTTTACCACATAAATAATGGTAACAATGTGTTAAACAAATGGTTGCAGGTTGTGTATCTAACACAAGTTAAATGCATTACAGTGTTTCACAATCATTTAACATTTCAGTACCTTTGCTATTTTACAGACTTTCACCTTAAAATTCACTATATATATTTTTTTTTTCAGTGTACACCCATATGAATGAATGCACAGATACACACACATTACCCGTGTGTAACAGTCCGGACTGTAATATATATATGTGACTTGTGAGGACACATCAGTGAAGAACTTCTGACAGAAAAACAGAACAGAAGCAAGCAAAGGTCCAATGGAAAGAGAGGAGAGAAAGCCTGCTTACTCTGCACCATCAGATCACCGGTGGACAAACCCTAACCTGAGTCACTAAACTATGGCATCAGGTACGCCGGCTTTCGACAGGGTGCCGAGCGTGGTGGACAAACACGGCTGAACCAGATCTGGATCTAGACCTGGATCCCGGTGCGTGTCAGAGACCGTTTATATTAGCTCTGGCTTTGGCTGTACCTGAACACGGCTGTCGGTAGAATTTCCTTTTACGCTTATATTTATGTAGCCGTAGAGGCAGCACGGCTCGAGCCAGGACAGCCCTCTGTCCGCTCGCTATGGAAAAACACACGTTTCTGCTGGATGAGGAATTGGTACTTTTTTCTGGGTTTAAAAAAAAATTATTTATTTATTTATTTATTTTACCCAGCACATACTGGCCTGGGTCGAATAATACTTTAACTCTTGTGCATCAGAAAACATCTTGCAGATTATTGAGAACTTTAAAGGAACCATCTATCCCTCCCCCCATTATTCAGAACAAAATTCTTAATTCATACAATTGCAGCAAACCCTCTTTCAGTGGCTCTGAGACAATAGGTTATAGACACCAGGTACACTCAAATTGAGGTGAAGTCCAGGTAGGGTGGAGCATCACAGAACCACACCAATGGCTAAAACACACACACATACACACAGACACAGAAACAGAAGCATACACTTAAATGCATACACAAACAGAAAGAGATCCACATGCACACATACACATACAAGCGCACACACACCCACATACACATACACACACACACACAGACACAGACACACCCACACACCCACCCACACACACACACACACACACGCACACGCACGCACGCACACACACATACTTCCTGCAGACACACACACACACACATACACACACACATACATACACAGACACAGACACACAGACACAGACACACACACACACACACACACACACACGCACGCGCACACACACACACACACACACACACTTGGTCAAAGGTCACCAGCCCTACACGTGTTCAGACCACAGCATTGCACAGCCAGAAAGCACCCGACCTGGTGTACACAGCTGAAAATCATGAGGCGAAAATAAACCGGACACTGGTGCACCACACACACACACACAGACACACACACTCTTCCTGAGGTCACACACCGTCACACACCTGCGCACTTCTGGGAACCTGGGCAGCTTCCGAGAACACCCAGGGGCACGGTGCGTATTAAGGCTGTCAGAAGTGCCGTGGAACTGAGCTCGAATATTAGCTTTTGTAATTAGTTAGCGTTCATATATATTCGAATATCATTTGCCTATAATTCACAAAAATAAGCTGTTTATTGTTGGGCGCAATATGCACGTGACGCTCCCTCTAAACTGGCCTGCGTGTTATTTTCCACAAGCGGGCAGTAGAATAGAGGACATCGGTGAACTTTCATACTAGGTTACTACATCTGGGGCCTCATTTATAAAACGTATTTCAGATCAGCTGTGTGGCGCGTGCGTAGAAA
The DNA here is from genome assembly GCF_018555375.3 of Anguilla rostrata. Taxonomy (NCBI): domain Eukaryota; kingdom Metazoa; phylum Chordata; class Actinopteri; order Anguilliformes; family Anguillidae; genus Anguilla; species Anguilla rostrata. The sequence continues at coordinate 71,593,491 of NC_057934.1, forward strand.
ATCACTTCAAAGTTAAAACAAAATGACCGCAGCAGAGGGCATTATTTTTAGAAAGCAGACCACCTCGGAGTGGATATCCCATATACAGCGATCACTCGAGTGAACTATTCGATCACTAGGATTACCATAACATACTCGAGTGATTATCCATAAGGGACCATACATTATACAACCATCGGTGTCATTTGCAGATCAGGACTAGTAGGTGGCCTACCGAGCGTTTGAGAAAGTACACTTCGGATCACCGGAGTGTTATAAACAGGGATATATGGAAAACCGGCAGACACCGAGTGGACAATTAGGACCTCGAGTGGACTTAAAACGCAGACCACCTCGGAGTGGACTATCCCCCATATTACACAGCGGATACACCCTTACACCGAATCGAGGAAGATCAGATCATGATACCCATTTCAGCGGACACCATGGAAATACCGGTGGATTTAAGAGTGATCCATTCGGACCTCCTAATATCAGGGATCATGGAATCCCTATTCAGGAGACATAGGAAACATAATTCCCAATTGTGTGATCTTGTTAGATATGAACGATCCAGGGGAAAACCTAGTGCGGGGAAAAGCTATCGGCTAACTAGTCAAGCGTTGGATCGCTGTTGGAGCTAAAGATGACTGGGGGAGGTGTTGGGGCCCATGAAAGACCTCACGTTGGGACCCCTTGAAACCCCACTCCTGGTAAAGGGACCCGGCACCTTCCAGAGCATCATACACCAGCGGGGACAGTTCTGCTACCGCTGGTTCAGGGAGCCATGGAAACCGCGCTGGTTCAGGGAGCCATGGAAACCGCGCTGGTTCAGGGAGTCATGGAAACCGCGCTGGTTCAGGGAGCCATGGAAACCGTGCTGGAACCGCACTGCGGAACGTTAGATAAACACACGAGGAAAACCAAGGCCAAAACATCGCTAACGTCACATTCGAAATCTGGCCGCATTTAGCAAAGAGAAATTGAAGGGGGGGGAAGAAACAAACATTAATAGAAAATGACACTAAATGATTTGTCACTTAAAATTAACGTCTAAATGGTGTGTGGTTCCCAGAAAGGATTATGGGGCTTTTCTATTCAACTCTAAAGACGCCATGACTATATGTTTTAATAATTATAACCGATGCACGTTCATCCGTTTTCATAAGTAGGGTTTATTTTGGTCTGCAGAGGACAGTCTGGCCAAAAAAACTCTTTTTTTTTTTTCTCTTCCCGAAATGAGTAGCAGTGCTGAACAAGATGACAGTGTGAGAAAACTGCTACAATAACAGCATAAACCCCCCCCAATAAAACGCCTCGTGTTCCTCCCAACACGCGCAGGGGCCCCAAACACGTCCAGGGCCGTGTGGCTAACTTGTGCATATTTTCCTAAAATCACAGCCGCCCCCCCCCACCACCGCACTCCCCCCCCCCCCTTCCCCGCCCCAGGGGCACCGCCTGCGTCACGGATGACGGGGTGTGGAGGGCGTGTCAGCGGCAGGCTAACGCTAACGCTAACGACAGCGCCGTCATAGATGGAAAGAGGCCCAGATATTTCGGCTGGCTCGTGACGAGCGAGGCTGGAGACGCGGTCCGGGGGGGGGGTGGGGTGGGGGGGGGGGGGGGGGGGGGGGGTTACGTGCCGCTAAAACGCTGTTCCGTGACTCAAAAGAACATTTTCCAAATTCCACCCAGGACAATTCCAGCAATAAACGTCTACGGCGCTGCTGAAGGTTGAAAGCCTGCCTGCTGGCTCCTGTGACACAGCCAGTATTCAGTGATGGAGGAAACTGAGCTCTTACGGGAGGGAAAAGAATAATTGGTTTGTTATGCCACCCCGTGCCCTTCTCATGCCAACATGCTGACGCTAAGCAGGGCTGGACCCTACCCTGCTCCACCCCGCCCCGCCCCCCCTCCCCCCCTCCCCTACCCTGCCTGGCCCCACCCCACCTGCTCCACCCTGCCCCGCCCCCCCCCTCCCTACCCTGCCTGGCCCCACCCCACACTGCTCCACCCTGCCCCACCCCCCCCATCCCCACCCCCACCCCCACCCTATCCTGCCTGGCCCCACCCCACACTGCTCCACCCTGCCCCCACCCCCCCACACCCACCCTATTCTGGCCTGCCCCACCCCACACTGCTCCACCCTGTCCCTCCCTGCCCTGCCCCCCCCCTCCACCCAGCCTCGCCCCATCCCACACAGCGAAACTCTAGAAGAATCAAGTATCCAATGGGAGCCAAGAGAATTTTGGCATCACAGTTAGGAAACCGCTTTGGTTGGAGATGTTTCAGGAAGCTGCTGCTCTTCCTCTGGGGAGGGGGTAGTGGCGGGATGGGGGGCGGGGAGTGGGGAGGGTTTGGCAGGGTTCTGGAGATGCCAGTCGCTCAGTCCGTTCCCCAATCGCCGGCTAGCAGCTCAGCCAAGACAACACTCCACCAGTTCAGTCACAAAGGGAAGCGCTCGGGCCGAATTACCCGCGGACCTCTCTGGCCCCTGGAAGAGCGCTGAGAAGCAGGGGAACCAAACCCGGACAGGAGCTGGAAATCGGCACCGAGGAAACAGGAATGGATCCTGAGGTTCTGCCCTCTCTGGATTCACAAATTCCACATCACATTACATTACATTACATTACTGCCATTTAACTGCCACACATCCACAGCCATTAATACTTCTTACACAGAATCCATTCATGCAGCTGGATATGCACTGAAGCAATTCAGGCTAAGTACCATGCTGAACAGCACGACGGCAGTGTTCGACCCAGGAACGTCGTTCTGTCTCTTTCCCTCTCTCTCTCCCTCCATAAATCTCTCCCTCTGTCATTCTCTTTCCCTTTCTCTCTCCCTCAAAACATCCCTCCCCCTCTTCCAGTCTCGGCAGTGTTCGACCTAGGAATCGAACCTGCAACCTTTGGCCTACAAGGTTACAATACACACGTAAAATATCCACATAATGCTAAAATTGTGTTTTTGCTTTTTGATTCACTTTCTATAGCTAATGCATTGCCTACTACTAGCTATTACTACCTATTGCTACACTACTACTAAGTAATTACTGTGTAATTACACATCCTGTATGAAACTACTATGTAGTAACAGCACAGACAGCAAACAGCACTAATTCAGAATTCAGTGCGCAGAAAATTGAAAAAGTAAATTAAAGATTAATTTATTGATGCGAAAGAGTTGATTTCCTGTCCAACCGATGGCTTTACTGTTAAAAGTAAAAGGAGCGTAACTCGGGGAGAACGCTATTCTGAACCTGGCTAAAGACGAGCAGCTTACAGCGTTCCCACTCTCCACTTCACCCGCCATTTTAGATACATCAACCGACATTTGCCTTTTCCCCTTTAAGGAGCACGATCACAAATATGTGGTTAGAGTGTTCTTAACTTAGCATTCCAATGCTGATGTCACAATCACTACTGAGATCAACTGAATGAGTTCTAGAACACTGACTCAGAATTTTGAAAAAAGAAAAAAACATTCCAAAAAAACTGTTCTTCGTAGGGTTACGGTGAAATTCAACAGCATAACAAATGCAGAGCAGCTTGCATGCGTTCAGCGTCGTTACGTAGCCATCGACATCCTTAAAGACAGTCCAGAAACGAGACACTGCGTATCTAAGCATTCATGCCGGGATACAGATGTACTCTCCTAGGAGCAGGCCAGGTGCTCTACTGGCTTCCATTTATTCAGTGATTTAAAGCTTTCACATGGGAGGTGAAGGGTAGTATGACAGGAGAAAATTACACAGATACACAAGGTTTCATTCAAGTCATTAGATTACACTAAATCTCTCTCTGTCTCCCTCACTCTCACCTTCTAAATCTCTCTCCCTGTCTCCCTCTGTTGTTCTGTCTCTTTCCCTCTCTCTATTCCTCTATAAATCTCTCCATCTCCCTCTATATCTCTCTCTGCCTGTCTCCCTCAATCATTCAGTCTCTTTCCCCCTCTCTCTCCTCCTCCTCTCTGTATATATATATATAGTTCTCCCTGTCTCTCCTCATCTGTACCTATCCCTTTTCATCTCTCTCTCCCTCTTTGTCTCTCTCTTTTAATATCGTATTTTTTTGCTCAGTCACATTTCTTTAACAAATAACCAAAAGTAAGAATCTTACACAGCCCCCCCCCGCCATGACTCCACACAAATCTGTGATTGTGCAGTGAATCTCGAACATGCCCTTATTCAAGAAGACACCAGGGAAAGGATTTGCCCTATCAAGCTGAGTGCACAAGGGGGAAAACCCACTTCTAACATCGAACAGCTTAAAAATAAGTATGAGATTTAGCTAGCAGCCATACCTCCACGCACTCTGCTCCTGCCGACTGGCTGAAGCTACGCAGGTGTGGGCTTGGTTAGTACTTGGGAATACAGAGGAATACAGAGTTGCTGCTGGAAGTGGTGTTGGTGGGCCAGCGGAGGCAATCTTCCCTCTGGTCAAATAAACCCCAATGCCCCAGTGCTGTGATGGGGACACTGTGCTGTAGGAGATGCCGCCTTTCGGATGAGACTTTAAACCGAAGTCCTGACTCACTGTGGTCATTAAAGATCCCATGACCCTATTCGCAAAGAGTAGGGGGTTCCCCGGTGTCCTGGCTAAATCCCAGATCTGGCTCTCGCAAACCTGCCACCGAAATCATCCCCTGATTTAACAGGCTAAAAAATGTTCTCTCCCTCTCCACCTTCGCTAATCTGTGGTGAGCTTTCTGGCGCAAAATGGCTGCCGTGCATCACCCAGGTGGGTGCTACACATTGGTGGTGGGTGAGGTGAGTTACCCTTTATCGCTGTAAAGCACTTTGAGCATTCGGAAAAGTTATATAAATGCAAGGATATTATTATTATATTGGGAGTTCCCCGTACCTGCGCATGCTGCTCACCTAACACTGCAGGTACAGGAATGAGTCAACACCTACAGCACTGGAGCTCTGCATTACATTACCTACAGCCAGGACCTTCAGTCAACATGGTCATGGAAAACGACAAATCTCAAATTTGACACTGGAGAAATGTTCATGCCTCAGCTGATTTCAAGACTGAGCAAACATCTGAGGGTCAAACATAATGTTTTTTCTCTACTGCAAACATTGCGTAATGCCTGCGATGTTTCTAATGGTTTAATTGTTCAGTGTTCTCTTAACTTATTGAGACTGTAAAAGCCCTGCCACGGTCTGACCAGGTCTTGCAAAAAAGAATTAGAATATTTCCTGGGTCCTGTATCACAAAAAAAAGCTCAATTTAGTAAAGCCAAGTGGCAGTTAGCCAGCCTGACCAGGGGGGCAGGGGCGAATGCTAACGACACATCATGTGCTCTAACACCCCAGTGATAAGCCACTGCTCTGCCACGCCCACCACATTACACCACCAGAGAGGAATGTGTCTGATACCAGGGAGAGAGAGAGGGGGGGGGGAAGAGAGAGGGGGAGGGGGGGAAGAGAGAGGGGGAGGGCAGAGAGAGAGAGGGGGAGAGGGTGGGAGGAAGAGAGAGAGAGAGAGAGGGATGGAGACAAAGTGAGGGAGAGGGAGAGAGAGGAAGAGAGAGAGGGATGGAGACAGAGAGAGGAGAGAGGGGGAGGGGGGAGAGAGGGAGGAAGAGGGGGGTGAGGGAGAGAGAGAGAGAGGGTGGGAGGAAGAGAGAGAGAGAGAAAGAGAGGGATGGAGACAGAGTGAGGGAGAGGGAGAGAGAGAGGGAAAGAGTGAGAGAGAAAGAGAGAGAGAGAGAGAGCGTGGGGGGAGAAGGAGAGAGAGCGTGCACACACACCTCAGAACCCTGCCAAACTCCCTACAGCACCACCACTACTACTTCGTTTTTTGATAAAAATGCACCAGCTCACCTCAAAAACCGGCCGGGTCGACTCAGGTCCAATGAGTTTTCGACGTGGGGACGCTGTGTGTGATGTGGCTGACACAGGGAACGTCTTTATAAAAAGCATCTTGGGGTAGGAGTTGTGGGGGTGTGTGTGTGGGGGGGGGGGGGGTCATTAGCGTTGGCATCACCCTTCAGCTGTCCCTCAGATACAGAAACAGGGTCCCACACGAGGACAAGGAGAACCCGAGATAACCTGGTGACAGAGTGAGAGAGAGAGAGAGAGAGAGAGAGAGAGAGAGAGAGAGAGAGATTACTGAAAATCCCCATTCAGCCTAAAGAACCCAAGTTAACCCTTTGAAGAGTAGTTTCCAGAATTTGTAAGTCAGTGTTCTAGAACTCCGTTGCTTTCAGTCGCCAGCAGTGACTGTGACATCAGCATTAGAATGTTCCGTTAAGAACACTGCAGTGGCGCACACTTGTGACCTCACACCTTAAAGGGTAAATGGGAGGGTTCCCCCATACGCAGAAGGATCAGGCGAAACAACACCAGCCCCATTCATGAGCAGAACGCCCTGTACCAGAGCACATGTTCATCATGCTTTAATAAAATGGCAGCTTTCCTTTCACAGAGCCAAGAAGCATGTCTTTGGTGTTTAAATAATAAATGTAAAAAAAACAAAAAAGAAAAATCTTTTTTTGAACCGTGATTTCTTTTTCTGTTCTTTTGCTTCGCCAAACTTCCCTAGCGTGTGATCGTTAAACGGTCACACGACGCCAGCCTGCTTAACAAAACAAACTTTTGTGTCAGAGGGATCGAGTTTTTCCCTGTGCGCCTTAGGGGAAGGCGTAAGAAAGAAAAAAAACTGAGAAACAACCCCAAATGTGTTCCTGCATCAACAACCGGTCCTGTCCCGTCCGAAACGGCCCCGCTTAGCCAAAGACATCCTGAATTTCTTGTGACATTTCAGTGCCTCCAGCCAGCTGCTCGACTGAACGGAGAAATGTAATAAACTCATTATATCAGCACAGCTCTGGCCCAAAGCTGTACGTGAGCAGATCAGCTCATTCAAACCGAGTGCAAACACTGCATTATGGCCGCGTAGCGAACTTACAAAACTATTTACATCCAGTTGCACTGAACCAAATTATGCAGCTGGATATGTACTGAAGCAATGCAGGTTGAGTATCTTGCTCAACGGCAGTGTCCCACCTGGGAATCGAACCTGCAACCTTTAGGCTATAAGACCAGTTCCTCACCCATTATACTGCACTGCTGCAAGCAATTTCACACAAGCACCAAACGCCAGGCTCAGATTAGCACTGAATACAGAAGAGCTGCACTCATATCAAACATTAACCCCCCCTCTTCAACCCCAGGGAGGGGAGCGCCGGGCGGGGAAGGGGGGGGGGGGGGGTGGAGGAGTGGAGGAGTAGAGGTCACACAGAGGAAGTGCTTCACTCGTTCTGCACAAGCTTCCTCAGACCGCCAGCTGGCCCCGGAGACTCCGCCCCCCTCCCGTCTCCGACAGCGACTGGGTGGCCCCGCCCACTGCCGGCCCAGGCTTTGTGCAAACACCTGCGCGGCCTGGCCAGGGAACGAGAGCTCCTCCGTTTTCACATCCTTTCCTTCTCTCTGTTTTCATTCATTCTCTTTCTCATTCACCCATCACTTCCTCTCTCTCTCTCACACACACACGGCTCAGCTGATTGCCCCCTCCCCCCCAACACACGCACGCACGCACACAGATATATACTTGCACATGGAGGTGTAAAATCCAGGTTCAGAAAGTAAACGTCCTCCCCCCAGTGTTTTGAGGCAATTTCCTGAATTTGTTTTTTAGCACAGTTCTTCAGCCAGTTCTTCAGCCGGGAGGCAGAGCTAATTAGTGAAACTCAGCCGGCCGAGTTCAAGGGTAAAAGAAACACATGGCAGGACTTTTACTTTCTGACCCCTGAACTTTCCATCTCTGCTTATGCACCAGTGCTTGCATGTGTAATCCTGTGTATATCTGTAAATAAAGGGGTAACATTTATCTTTTGCCCTACACCCCCCATGCACCCCAAAAAACCCATCTCACACCAATATGAGTTGAGAAAGCCCCAGAAAGAGTTAAACGCCCCGCACACACCCCCTACCCCCCTACCCTCCACCACCCTTCCAATGCCTACGTTTACCACAATCCCTCAGGCTGTGATACCTGTCCTACGGCACGTTCATCGATCAGGCGGAAGAGCCGCGAGGCGCTAACTCTGGGGCTCCCCCTCTCCTCCCACGGGGTCCCCATATGACCCCCCCCACCCCCCTCATTGCATTGCATACATTACATTACCCTCCTCTCCCCTCCATGAAAGAAACCAGGAACTTGTGTTCTAATGAGCACCCAATACCCTGGAAACCCAAGCACAGGCCCGCTCCCAGAGTGCAGTGGGAGGAGAGAGAGAGTTCCCATGAGTCTCAGCGGTGTGACAGTGCGCTCAGCAAAGGTTTCACGGTAATTCATGGTAACCTCCGGTACGGGGGGGGAGGGGGGGATAATTAGCCACTGCTTTCAATTAATATAATGGAATGGGGGGGGGGGGGTTGGGTGAGAGAAAATAAACATCTCACACACACACACACGCACACACACACACACAACCACACTTCAGCACGAACACTCACACAGTGACTTACACCCATGCACACGCAGGTACACATTAAAGCCTGCACGCGCACGCACGCGCACACGCACACACACACACACGCACGCACGCACACGCACACGCACATGCTCACCTGCACGCACGCACACGCATACATTCACACACACACACACACAAACACACAAATACATACACGCACACACGCACACACGCACATACACACACGCACACATTCACACACACACACACACACACACAGAAACACACACGTTTGTATTGCTATACTTGTGAGGACTTCCCATTGACTTACATTCATTCCGTAACCTCTAACCCTAACCCAAACCCTAACCCCAACCACTACATGCCTAACCTTAACCCTAACCTTAACCTAATTGTAACCCTAACCCTAAGTCCTAACCCTGAAACAGCCTGTTGAACTTGAGCAAAAAAATCCCCACCTTGCATAGTTTTCCTCATCTTTCTATCCTTGTGGGGACATTTGGTTCTCACAAAGATAGTAAAACATGCCCACACATACACACACACACTCACACACACATTATGTACTCTCGTAAGTCCCTTTGCTTAAACAAATCTGCAGAAAACCTGAGTTCCTCTGCACAGGTGAAATCTTCCATCTTGAGCACTTGTCAGTGCGTAGTTTGTTTGTTTTTTTTTAACAATTATATATTGAAATAAGTTCATATTAAAAAAACAAGCAGTAAGGAGCAACAAAAACACTTTTAAAAAACGTATATTTCCTGACAGAAATAATTAGAAGAAAAGCAACAACGACAAAAGTTTTTCTTTTCTTTTGTTTTGGCTCAGTGCGTAGTTCATGCTAAGGAGAGCTCCTCAAGAGAGGCTGAGAGGCAGGACCCCTCAGACAGGCACTTAACCTGATTTGCTTCAGCATAAGTAAATAAAAGGAAACATGCAGCCACAGCAAGTAGACGGCCTGTACGTGAAATCTGTGTGTGATTCTAAAGATGTCGCATTAATTCCCCCTTCAGGCTTTGGCCGAGTTCGTCTCATTCCTGGTGGATTCTGCGCACCCCTGTACTCCGTCCAGCTGAGTTTGGATCATCGTCTGACGCGCCGGAACAACATGTTCTGTCAGAGACCCCGACGCCGACACCCCCCCCCCCCCCCGCGCCCCCGCCCCCCACCCCCCACCCCCCGGCTCCAGATGGAGACGATCTGTCCTGCGGTCAGTGCCCAAGTGTCAAGCCACAGATTTCAGATGGAGACCAGATACCAGGCTCCAGGCTCTCTGGTTGACAAATTCCAAGATGATGCATCTTCTGAAATATCATTAAGGGTCATGACTGTGCCAATAAATGTTCTGTACTGTAATAAGGTAAGATAAGATAAGCTTCATCTAATTTGTCCTCTGCATTTAACCCTTGCCAGTTACTCAGGAGCAGTGGGCAGCCACAGTGCAGCGCCCGGGGACCAGCTCCAGCTCCGAGGCCAGGGCCTTGGTCTTGGGCAATGGCAGGAGTCGCCTACACCTAGCCTGACTACTACAGCACTAGAAACTCCTGTAACCAACCAGTACTTCCTGTAGGTAAGAAAACAAGACAGAAGGAATGCAGGAGTTGGCCATCTGGTTCGTTCATAAAATCTGTGGTCCAGGAGCTTGATGGCTGGGATACAACTGGCCAGTAGGGGGCCGGGGGGGGTGTGGGAGGGTAACCCCCACCTCTCATATTTGGACATTCCCCAGGCCTTGACCTGACCCCCCACCTGTCCAAACTGTGGAGCAGGCAGGCCTGGCGTCCCAGTGAGGGGCGGGGGGGTGGGGGGGGGGAGAGGTGGTTTAGCTCCCCCATCTCACACTCACGAACACACGCGCGCACACACACACACACACGCAAACGCACGCCACAGCCACACACACACACACCAGCACGACGCACGACA